>NW_026557876.1:3104802-3331004 GCF_026930045.1 Uloborus diversus
GCGAAGGCCGACTAGCAACATTACAATGGCGTCTTTGAAGCTTTGATTGACACTCGAATAAGCCAATGAGAGGGCCTTAAATTTTCCTATGACCGAACAGGAGTAAAGGTAGCTTATATGCTCTCCAGAATATGCTTCAACGTACAATTCCCCCCAAAAAAAATTGAAAATCGCATTTTTTGGACTTAGTCGGTCTTGCTCTGAGGTACAGATTTAAAAATAAAATTTTTTTATTTTGGATTTGTACTTGCAGCTTTTGCAACTGAAGTCTGTTTATTATTGGGCAATGCCTAAAATGACAAAAAATGAGGTTATAACTCAGTGCATAGCCGAAAAGAAAACTGTTTCGGAGCTGCGAAAAATCCCTTTCAATGCCAAAAATGTGGGTAAATGGCTGCAGAGACTTGACAGCACAGAAGAGAGCGTTTGTCGGGTGTCTCTTCGTCCATAGGCTAGCAGTTTTATGCATGGAAAACAGTTTCCTTTCACCTCCATGCATGCAACAATGTACTTACAGTCACATGTCTGCAATCATTTACATTTTCAGCCATTGCTAATGTTTATACTTAGATTAAGGAATAAAAAACGTTTGAGCTATGTCAATTTGAAGATTTACTGTGATAAAAAACAGGACAGTTCATGTAAAACCTGTGTAAGTTTTTTTAAGCCCCCCCGTAGAAAAAAGAAAAATGTTTCTTTGAGTCATATACTTTTCCTCTTAGCTTTGTACTAAAAAATCGGACGGTGCATATAAAAAAGAGCTCTTTTACTGTGAAACACAAAAATGCTAAATAGAAGAGGTTATTTTTTTTACTGAAAATGAAAACACTTTTTTAACTTTGTAGCTTTTAGTTTTATTTTACAATCAGAAATAAAAAATAAAATAGAAAAAGTAAGGTCTTAAATTTATTCTGAACAGTGCTATACCCTATGAATTAAGATGAATCTTTGAGGGCATCATTCATTCATCTATGAACTCATTTAAGGGATCAGCAAGTCGTTTTATCTGGGCTCCTGGGAAAAAATCATACCTTACAGTCTTTTCAAAAATTTTGCTCACAAATCGATATTAAAAGCAGTGGTGTTCCCAAAGGGGTTCTCCATATCCGCTGTATACCCTCAAACATTTTTTTAGACACATAGCGTATACCCTCAAACTTCATAAATTTTCATATTATGACTATGTATATGATCACGTACACAAATTGTGCGTAATGGATTTCTGGAAGTATTTATACCCTCAGAAAAATAGATGGGAATATCGCTGATTAATAGTCCTTTCCATGGGACGAAAACGGTACATAAAGAATAGTTTTGTCAGCAGGTTTTATTCCATAAATACAAATAAAACGAGCAGTGTTCGTTTCAGTATCAAAAATAAAGATTTATCGTAGGTAAAACACAAAAATTGAAAATTAATAACACTAGTCTAAAAGAAAAAAAAAAAAACTTTTATTCTGTTAAACGGAGAAAAATATCTGATATTCATGGCGCCCAAAGTTCCCGGCGCCCAAAGTGCTCGGCGCCCAATGTTCCCGGCGCCCAATAGTCGGCGCCCAATCTTCCCATTTCGAGACCGACAGAAGTTTGAAAGAAATGCGCAAATTCAAAATGCATGACTAACACTAAAATAATGATCAGAAACTTAGCCATTGTTCTTTTCTTTCGGCATCAGGAACATCCCTCTTAAGTGTCTAGCATTAATCAGCAAGTATATATTCACTTTGAAAAAGCTCACCAAAGATGCGAGTTTTAGCTTTATTTTTAACAGTACGTAGAAATTCTGGTTTTAAGTGTTCAAATTAAGGACCACTCTTTTTACTTTCTTCTACATCTAATATATAGAAGAAAGTATTGGATTCGTGCAAATTTTCGAATTTTGATGGATTCGAACGTTTTGAGGTGTGCTGAGTCCATTTCGACGATTTTTGGAAAATGACTGTCTGTGTGTGACCAGTTTTTTGTGGCCGCTCTTCAGCAAAAACTACCGCAAGAAATCGAATGAAATTTTGGTACACATATGTGCCCCTATGTGAATTTGCCCATTGGTTTTTGGCGCGAATTCCTCCAAGGGGGGTGGAGCAATGGGACGTTTTTTGAGTTACGCGTGCTTGCTATTCCTCAAAAAGTAACTGTCGGAAACAAAACAAAATTTGGTCCATATGTTGCCATTAACAGGAACAGGTGCTGATTTCAATTTTTGTGTCAATAACTCAAATGGGGGCTGAGCTATAGAACGTTTTTGTCGTCAAATTGTGACTGCTGTATCTCAAGAAATAATGAACGAAATGAAAGAAAAATGTATCGGCAAGTAGCCCTTAGTGGGTATGAGAGCTGATTTCATTTTTGTGTCAACAGCTAAAAAGGGGGTAGCGCAATCGCCCGTTCTTTTTTTCCATTGTGAGTGCCCTGTCTCAAGAAGTAATGCTACGTTCTGGTTGAAATTTGGAATATATGTGAATCCCATACGTAAAACAGGCTTTGGTTCAATTTTGACTCCAATCGCTCCAAGAGGTGTTGATTTTTTTTTTTTTTTTTTTGAGCAATCACGATTGCTTATTGTTCTCACTTGACAGTCCTTGATGTTCCGGTTCCTTTTTCAACTTGGACCAGGGCTGCAGCACCACCGTCCACCGGCGGCGGCGCGGCTGGTCCTGACCACTGTCCCCCGAAATCCACTTTTGCTGGGCGGTGGCGTCCATGTCACACACACACCGAACGCCTACACACACACACACACACTCACTCACACACATGCATACATACACTTACGCACCCACACACACATGCGCCTACACAAACACACACGCTCGTGATTGCGAAAAACATAATTTGAATTCAAGATGCCAAAAATTCAAATTAATTTTTTTTTTTTTTTTTTGCGAATAAAAATAGCTTTATTAATGCAACAATAAGAAAGATAAATCGTAATAGATTGTCGTCTGCGTATTTCTCGTGATTTTAATTGTATGGAAATGATCGGAAATATTATCTCAATGATTTAAAATTTTTAACTGTTGCCATCTTATGTTTGTTAACAAATAAAATATTTGTAATTAATTCAAGCAAGGCTTTTAAAATAACTTTCAATTTTCGCTCTTTGCTTTGCTTTTGCAATAATTCTGACTAATATTGCAGACTAGGAATATTGCTTCCTCGTCAAGCATGGGGAGGGATCAGAAAAGGAAAAATATAGAAGAAAGTTTCGTTATGGCCACAACATACTAGTTTATTATTATTATTCTTGTCATTACTATGCCATTCGCATAGAGGAAAACATTAATAAAATTTAGCAGTTAATAAAATTTGTTTAATTTAATTTTAGGCAAGAAATAATTGTCTCATGATATGTGTTGTTCTAAATTTTATCTAAAAAAGACTTACAAATCTCCATATGTTTCATTCATATCGATTGAAAATGCTAATGATACCCAAGGCAACGTGTTTTAATCATGCAATAGTGTAGCTTTTAAACTAGTTTCCAAAGAGTTAATACCAAGCCCCATCATCTGTTTGATATTAAAATATATCCATTACAGAGTCGATACTATTTCAGTATACTAAATCATTATCTAGGAAGATTGGGCGCCGAGCACATTGTGCTCAATGTTCTGAGCACCCAAAATGCTCGGCGCCCAAACTTACCGGCTCCCAAAATACTCGGCGCCCAATCTTCCCATTTCGGGGTTTAAGGGGTGTGGCTTTGCTCCCCCTGGTTTTGGAGGAGGGGGAAGGATTTTACTTTAATAAATTTTTGTTTGAAACTTTTCAATACATTTAAAATAAATTTAAAATGATGTTTTATTCCTACTAGCAAAATATCTTGCATCAACCTTGACAGATTTTGATATTATACTGACAGCGTCAATATTGACGCGTTTTATACTGCATAAAGGTTGCATAAAGATTAAAAAGCAATATTGTAATAACAACACGTAAACAACATTGCATTCATCTTAAACTACCAATATTGATATTACCTTACAATATCAGCATTCCATATTCCATACATGTTGACGCCGTCAAGGATGGTATTGATTTCATGCTGTCGCCGTCAAGGTAATTAGTACACAATAAAGCAGTCGGACCTTTGTTGATACTTGCGCATGCGCACATTTCTTTATAGCCAGCGTCCCTTGCATTGCTGGCATGTTATCTTCCTCCATCGACCTTCGATAGAGCTCCACGCTGCACGCGGCGTTGCATTCTTTAGGTTTCACTAAGTTGGTTGCTTAGTTATTAGTGTGGAATAGTATTGTTTTATTAATTACTTATGAATGACTGATAATTGCATTTGTTTATTAATATAGTACTAGACAAGCCATATCGCAGACGCTCGGCGATTCCAATGAAAAAAAGTGGGCGTTGCCCGGATGCTCAATGTCGGACCGAAACCTGTAACTAACCTTGGCCATAATCACATTTTTCATAGCAAGCTTTGTTGATTTTCCCATTTGTTGCGAGCTGTAGTCTATTTCGTATTTCTTTTTACGTAATAATCTCTTATTTGTGCAGTATTTTTATAAATTTCAGTGTTAAAGGGGTATTGTGTTTTGCGTCCAGTGTTGTAGTATAAATCTGTACAGCTGTCATTAATGTCAAGTACATTCGGATCCCGCTACAACGCGATCCGACTTACGCGAAATGGCTATAACGCGAGTTTTTCAGAAGTAACGAATTTTAAAGCTAAAGCGATTTTCTCGCTTTCAACACGCTAATATTTGTAAAGGTATCGTGATGCTAAGTTTCGGCTTTGTTATTGACTACTAAACATTGACTTCGTGAATATACTTTCATCCTTTCAGCATCACTGACTGGGCAAGTTCCCACACACCGCACTATAAACATAGCTGTATTAGTGTATTACCACTGCTCATATATATTTTTAATTTATTTATTCTAAATATGAAAGGTGGTGAAATATAATGGCATCTAGGCACGCTGTTTCATCTGAAGTTTGAAGAGGGAAACAAAACCTTAAGTTTTAGTATGAAGCTCGCAGAGTAGTGTTTAAGCGAAATACAAACAATATGAAATTGGAATCTGCTCTTGTATTGTAGATTATTAAGACCCTGAAAGAGGGGTGTTACCATAGATGTAATTGTTATAAAAGTAAATGCGAAGCTACTGTGTTAAAAAATATATTAGAATAACGATCAGATTACGCAGCATAAATAATCATTTTCAATTTTTAAGTTATAAATGTAACTTATTGTACCTACTGCATAGTACTCTTACAGTGCAGTGCTTTATTATACTGTACGCACCGTACTGTTTTATTTTTACGTCTCTCATTAATCATTGATTTTGTGCATCGTAACAGTATTTTATGTTGAATAATGCAGCTTTTTTTTTCAATACGGTAAAAATTCAGCTCTTTATGTAAGAAGCATTAATATATTGTTGCAAAATGGTCTAAAATAGTTTAAAAAGTGCTTAAAAATGTCTAAGATGATTGGGGTGCTAATTAAAAAATCATATACACAACACTGTTCTACAACGCGAAATTTCGACTTACGCGAGGAGTCTTGGAACGCATCCCTCGCGTAAGTCGGGATCCGACTGTTGTACTAACACAGCTTCGTTGTTGTGTTTGCGTCATCGGTATGAATGCATAATGTTACCGATGAAGCGATTGACTCCGCATTGCATGTTTCGAGTGTTTTTCATCTCTTAATTGCAAAAAGATAATTGTACACCATGTGCTTTTGTTATTTTAAACATGTTCAATCATGTTCTGGCAGAAGAGATTCGTTACAGCGGAATGTTTTGAAAATCAAATGATACTGCAATACGCTATTATTCATTTTTACTTATTTCAAGTTAATTTCTCTTTGTTTTCATGCACTTTCTTTAAAATCTTTATCAGAAGTACACCTTGCGAAAGTGGCTTGCGTTTAAACTCATTGAGTGGTATTTGTTTTGTAATGTAAAACTTCGTTTTGTTCAGTCAAACATGTTCTGTAGTTATTTAAGAGCAGAAACTTGCTCTTTTGTTCACAATCTTCAGGAAACCTCTGAAATTTGTTCACTTATTACTTCAAATTCGAATATCTAACAGTCTCCGACTAATTCTAGTATTTGATAATGAACAAGTGAAGACAAAAATTATGGAAATATTACACATGAGAGATAAATTTTATGTCCCCTTATACAGTAAAACCTGTCTACAACGATACTGTTGGGACTTAAAAAAAATATTGTTATAGACAGGTTATCGTTATAGACATTATCGTTATACACAGGTTTCACTGTATATTGAACGTTAAAAATTATCCAATGTCCAAATATCTTATGGGAAATATTAATGTTTTAAAAATTTCAATTTATAAAATATAAACCAATTTACATGGAAAGAATAAGAGTAATACATAGCTGTTTCATGTACACATACATAGCTTTTTCATACATATATAGCTTTTTCTTTTCTTATGGGAGTCATGCTTGTTTTTTTTTTTTTTTTTTTTTTTTGCTCGAGGACTGCAAATACGATTTATATATGATTTCTGTATTGCTGTGTCCAATTTAGCTCGCATCGCGAATACTCTTGTTGCTTCATTAGCGTCGGCCATTGAATCGGTTAATTTGATAAATTGCAGCAGCTGACGCCGATTGGTTTCAGGAAGTCGCAGTCTCAGTAAACGTTTTTGGATAATTTCGCCTAATCGTACCTCTCGACTCAAAAACTTCAGCAGCTTAAACGTACTGCAGGAGTCATCACGTGTTTCCGTCGCCTCCTTCAGAGTCGTGCCGAATGTTTTGCAGATCCCTCGTCTATTTCATCCAGCATCATTTTCGAAGTACCACCTGCATTCATAGTCAGAGCTGCCAACTTTTGGAATTCCAAACTCGTAGCAGAATTTTGCAGTGAAAGGGGGGGGGGGGGGGAGGGGCGTGGCCACTGCCGCAGATTTTAAGTCGTGAATTGTCAACAGAAAAAAAAAAACAGATACTGTACGAATTTCAAATATGTTACAGAAAATATTAAAACGGAATATAAAAAAAAAATTCTTAACACAATTTTTGGCAGTTTTTTCCGCTTTTTTGCCGAAGATTCAGTGACTGGATCAGCGTTGCGATCTAAAAACTGATCCATCTTTACGCCATGCTACTTTCGAAGAGCGATGCTTGTTGCGCAGAGACCGTCAGCGCACGTGTAGAAGTTAGATTATCTGAACTTACCGGTTTATTTTTCATGCTTTTTTTTTCTTTGCTTTTTGTGGGATTTTAATTTAAAAACCTGAAAATCGTAATTTTTGGACCCGCTTCCGTAGCGTCGTAGTTTAAAGCTGAAATTCGCGCGATTTTTTCGTAGCGGTTGGCAGCTCTGTTTATAGTGTTCGCCTCACGGTGACAGGGATATCGGCACTCACTTTGTACTGGTTGGAGATCATAAGCAATGCCAAGCTTTTCTCGCCTTTCTTCTTCGGATAGAAACACTTTTAGTCAGTTCAAGATTTTGAGTGCATTCTTCAAGCTCATAATTGCATTCGAGCTACTCCAGCGCGTTTTGCAACAGTAATAAACTTCCTTTCTTTCTTTCTTTCTTTTTTTTTTTTTTTTTTTTTTTTTTTGAAGCGCGCTTTACTGGGTTTCTAATTTTAGTGATGGTTTTCGAAATCGTTTCTCCCTTTTGTGCATTTTCTCAATTGCTGAACGTATTAAAACTGAAAACTCGAATGAGAATACCAAAAATCAGAAAAATACGAGGGTCGAGCCAGAAAAACGTTCCCATCAGTTTTACAAAGAGATAAAATTTTTTATTCCCATAGAAGTTTACATCGTTGGAAGCATGAAACTTTCCTCCATTTTTCCACATGATCGCCATCTTTTTCTACACATTTTGTTAGACGGTGTTCCAATTTCTGTCTCCCAATATCACAGAACTCCGCCGCCAAACCTTTGAGGAAAACGTTTCACCTCTTCTTTGACTTCATCATCAACGAAATTCACACTGAACCAGTTAAAATAATTTCACACGAAATAGCTGAATCTCATCAAACTCAATTGACTTTTCTACACCGGAAGAGTCCGTTACTATGGATTTACTCCCAAAAATAATCACTTATAATATGCGTTAAGCGTGCCCCACTTCATGCGTAAGTTTGCCCCGTTACCGGGGCACGTTTACGCAACGGACTTGGATCCAGAAACACTTTTTTTAAGGTTAAAAACACACATGGGGCAACAATGGGGTCGTTTCCAAAATTTTAACAATGTTTTTTTCATGGTTAAAAACATAGAATCTGACCATTTTTTTAAAAAATTGACTGAGTTTAATATTTAAAAAAAAATATTTTCATTGTTTACGCTTCTGCCGATGACATCACAAATGATGAAATTCCATTCACAAAGCACAATATTTAAATCGGATCTTTGTTCACGTGTATTGGCAACGATAGGGTTGATAGCAAGCGTAGAGCGCTATTTTAATTCGCTTCTTGATTATCATTGTAAGGAGGAAACGCGGTAGAAAAATGCGCCAAAGAGCATCATTTGTGACGTCATCAAGACCACGCCCTGTTTGAAAAATCGGACATTTAAAAAAATTAATTAAAATTAACTGTTGGGGAAATAAAAGTGTTTTCTGGGTCCATGTTATTTATTTATTCTTTTGCTTATTCTATCAATTTCAGTGACTAAAAGTATTACTTTTGACTGAAGGAAACAACCCCATTGAATACACAATTTTTTACTTTAGTAAATGCTTTATACAATGTCTAAAATTTTTGAAGTTAAAACAAAAAAAATAGAAAATTCAATGAAAAAAATTTGCGCAAACGTGCCACAGTCAACCCTACACTATACACAACTTTTTTCTTCCTTGTACAAAGAAAAGGAAATATTGGCTTCACAAAAAACTTATCACTGAAATATCAGCATGAATTTCCATTTTATTTGCGTCAGAACGAATTTTGAGTTTAGTTTTTCACTTTGCTCGCACGCATTTTTATATGTGTGTACATTTGTGCGCAACTAAAACGTGCATTTTGACTGCACCCCAGTCCATTTCGACGAATTTGTGTTCGACGAATTTGTTTTCCGTGTGTACGTATCTTGCATAACACAAAAATGGTTAGTTGTAAGAAGGCTCAAACTTCGTTTGTGCACCTCATGCGGCGTCGAGTTGTGCACACTGCACACCCCGTTTGAATTACAATCGGATATTCCAAAAGGGATGTATTTCAACACGTTCTTTTCTGGCGAGCCAATGTCAATTTTGTGTGTCAAGTTATTTTCTCCAAGGAATCTCTTAATCAGGGTTCGTTGATTTAAATCAGCTGGATTTAAATTATGATTGAAGTCATGATTTAAATCAAGAGTTTTTTTTTTTAATCATTGTTTTAAATCAATTGATTTGAACTAAGCGATTTTTCTAAAGAAAACCATCAATTAAAATAAGTTGATTTTAATTAAACGATTTTTTAAAAGAAAACCATGAATTAAAATCAGGTGATTTAATTTTTATAAATTAATTTTGCAGTTTTTGAATGAATTGCTCTAAATTTGACTGCACTGCATTATACTATCCCAATTTCAACAGGCAAAACTACATAAGTCCCTCTTTCTGTGTGCGTAACAGATTTTCACTCTTGCAATATTGCTTTTAATCCATAATCACAGTTCAGAACAAAATAAAAATTTGCAGTTTTTCTTTTACACCCTGCCTAATATAGTTAAGAAAAATATTTGTTCATCATATTATTTTAAACTAAAAACATGAAAAACAAAGCATGAAGCAAAATCACATCATATCTAAGCTGTATCTCGCTTTTATAAATTTTTAAAAATGTACTGAACAGAGAACTTATCTTAATTTAAAAGTAAGCTGAATGGATTCATCTATTGTATGAACTCCATTATGTTTATAAATGTAAAGTTTGGCATAACTAGGCATGAAAAGGTACTAACAGTATATTGTATACACGTGGATCGCCTACAATAATACGCTCAGCATGGCTAAAACATTTGAAAAGATGCGAAAGTTTGACAGTTCGTGGGATGGTGATGGATAACAACATAAATTTTCTCGCTTCATTTGACATGTGAGTGTTTTATGGCTGCTTTCAGCAAAGTTTTCAACTCCACGTTCTTTGACTTCGATCACGTCACCTTCCTTATGTAATTTATCCCAAATCACACACAAGTCAGTCGTGTTTTTCCCAAATAATTCACTCATGTAATCACTGATTGAGCTATTTCGAGAAGTTCTTCCGAAGCAGGCTGTTTCAAAATGTTTTCTGAAATGAAAACCAAAAGAGACATATTTAACTCTGTAACAATTTTTCTGCAATCATTGCTATCATGTTTGAACATTTCAAATTGAACTGCTCAAAAATTCAATTTTTCCATTAAAGAATATTGGAAAAAAACATTAACGAAAACAGCCAGGGGTTGATATTGATTGTGAGTTTTTCAACGAAATTAATTCATTAATTTTACTATTCCTCAGCAAAACGTTTTTTGTCTCGAGACAGATAGATTTTTTTTTCATTATCCACAGTCTTCTTTTACCTCAGTGTCTCACATTCTCAAAGGTCGAAAGAATATTCTCTGCTTTTGTTTTTGCACACGACTAATTAGGAGATCGATTACCGATGAACGCATTCCATATGGAAGGAATTTTCTCCCGAGAGTAGTTTTGAGCGTTCTCATATTCTTTTCGATCAGTGGAATTGAAGGGGGGGGGGGGAATAGATATTATCTCGTTATGGGTTCCACTTTTAATCTTGACAATGACCTACTGTTCATTTTATTTATCGTTTGGCCAAAGGAAACTTATTTTGCTTCTCTGTTCAAAACAAATCATCAAACAAGAAAAAAAGTGCCATTAAAATTGAAAATTATCCGAGTGAAAATCAAAAAGTGCGACAAATTTAAAAGGGAAAATCCCCTTGCAATAATCCTTCAAGTAAATAAAAAGACACTAATAGTCAAGGAAAAAGACCAAAAACAACCAACAAAAAAGAAAAAAAAGCTCATATCATTCACCGGCATTAAAAGTTTCATTAAAATATGATATTTTTCCAAACTTCACTTACTGAGATCAACGCGAGGAACACGAAAAAACCCGAACTCATGAGCAAACTTTGTAAGGAGCGCCTATATGAATTTCACAGAATGCAAACGAATTCACATTATCTACTTTATGAAAACAAACTATTTTTGATCTAGTTACTCTTTCTTCGGTTATTGAAGCCTCTGCTGCACAAACCTATAAATGCTTTTGTTTTATGCAGGACAGAAACAGAATTACAGTGCGGAGGTAAGGTAGAGAGGTTTTTGCAGGGGGCTCTTCCTATCCAATATGAAGCACTGGCGTTAACTTGATTTTTTTATTGTGCTTTGTTTGAACAATGATTGCAGTTTCTTTTTAGCCTATGGTAAAAATTAATTTCATGCGTTCAGTGTTTACACTGAAAAAAAAAAAAAAAAAAAAAAAACCCTCTGGTTCCATAATTGTTAGAGAGGAGAAGCCACAATTGCAAAAATCTCCTTTCTCTCTTTTTCCCGCACCACCTAATATGATATAATAGTGTACTTGCGTTCTCTCTAGAAAGCCGTTAAGTTCGAATTCAAGAGTTCTAAAGGTAAGATTTTAATCCGTTCTCTTTCAAAGGAGTATAAAATTTATTTTCCTCTTTTGCAAAAGTGACTTGACTCATGATTTCCGTCCCTTCCGTGTCTCGTTTACTTTGAAATGAAATATCAGAACAAGTGACGCCATTTTTATTTCAGTGGGACCCCGATTCAACGAATTCATCGGGACCAAAACTTTTTTACGTTAAGTCAGGGTTATTCGTAACATCAGGGTGCGAAATTTTTTTAAAAAAATTGCTTTTATTTTATCTGAAAGCCCCAATGAGCAACTGCACAAAAATATCCATAATTAGAAAGTGTACACTCTTTACACAGGATTCCGCCACTTATTTCACGCTAGTTAATTTGAAATCTTGTACTGAGTAATAGACTCTGACAATTTAAAAATTTCCTCGATACTAGACTCGAAATAGTTCTCCTTCGACATTATGGAGAAAAGAAAATACTGTGTCAATTACAGCGAACTGCATGAGATATATTTTTACGGTTTCCATTCCATGTGAAGTAAAAAGAAAGTTTTGATGAGAGTTTCATTATCGCTTTCTGCAACAGAATAGCTATTCATTGAAGCCCACTTCCCTGTCGTCTTAACGAAAGTATTTTTCAGCTTCGCACGAGATGGATATATCATTTGAAAAACATTCCAATATTTTCAACTCAAATGAACAAAACAAAATTTTTTTGGTTGTTAAAATAACTCGTTAATTCAGGGTTTATTATTCGGTAAATAAGGGTTTTTGCCTTCGTTTTAGTCGGGGAATGAGAAAAATTCGCTAAAACGCGGAATTCGTTAAAAAGGGTTCGTTAAATCGCCGTCCGACCGTATTCGCTTACTCTGTTACTTATTGCTGGTAAATGTGTGACTTCGAGGTTGTATGATTCGTTTTCTGTGCCATGGATCTGGTGATGTGGATTGGGTAAATACCCAGTGGGTAGGTAAATATTTTTTGGGTATTTACCCAAGGCCTGGGTAAATACCCTAAAACTGGGTATGTTACAAAAAAAATACAGAAAGTGAATGGATATTTTTTTTAAATCTAAATGTAAAATAATTGGTAAAACTGATACATACGTATGTGTTACACAGTTGATTTTTTGTTGAAAGACTTGATGAAATAATGAAAGAAACATATCGTGAACCGAAGAATCTTTCTTTTCAATGTCATGATTGGAGAAGTATAAGCAATTCAGTGATTTACTTCAGGATTTCAAAATCTCGATCTAGGTTAGTCATATCCGAAATGAAAAAAAAAGGAAGCAGGAGGGATGTTTTCAAGAATAAACCGAGAAGTTATTAAGAATATGATGTTATTTATTTGTTTTATTGCTGTTTAAGTGATAACGTGGCAAGTATAGAAACAGTTTTCACATTAAACAGCAAAAAGAAATCAAAATATTGTTTTCTGTTGCCTTGCTCATTTGCATTTGCTCCCCGGTACTTCTTGATGAAACTTTATTCAAACTATTTTTAATACACGCAATTAGTGATGTAGAGTCGGAAGGTAAAAACCCCGGTTTTTACCGTCCTGTCCGAAACTATATTTTGGAAAAATTGCATTCTGCGAGAAAACATTAAAATCAGAATAAAATGTATGTTCATGTCATGTTTTAAATTGAACATTTATTCAATGAGAGCATTCAACTTGTTCATGCAGCCGATTTTAATCCGGTTACACAGAAGTTGAATTCTTGATTGAAATTTCAAGTGGTATATGCATGAGTTTATTTATTTTTTTGATAATAGTAACTGAACTTCCCTATATTTGTGCATGTTTTTAAATGAAAGCAGAGTTGGCAAGGTTTTTACCATCTTGTTCAAAACAATAGTGTCCAAAATGGATGAAACTATTTTTTGAGAAACTGGGGTAACGGCATCAGTAACAGACGAGGGTCCAGAAACAGACATTTCCAATATTACCCGACTTTTCCATAAAATTGCTCATTTCCCATTTTTTAGCGAATAAGGTAACGGCACCGGTACAAGGCCACCCCTATGGAGGGGGGGGGGGGGGCTCGAGCCCCCCTCTTAGAAATTAGAACTTCCTTGTTTTTAGTATTTTTTCTTTGCAAACATGTAAAAATATTTCTTCTTCAGCCATTAAATGAATAAGTAATTAAAAATGTCCAGTTGAATGATTCTAATCTGTCCTGAAATTGGTTTTCATATGGAAAATATCCTGCTAAACCATGGTTAAAATATCTGAGCCCCCCCCCTTACAGTTTTGCATATGGGTGCCCATGCACCAGTAACAGACCAGGGTCCAGAAACAGACATTTCCAATATTACCCGACTTTTCCATAAAACTCCTAATTTCCCATTTTTTAGCAAATGGGGTAATGGCACCAGTAAGAGACAAGGGTCCAATAATAACAGACTGTTGTACATTTGGATTTAAATAATAAGAATTCTCGGCAAAATAAAAAACTGATGTTGCTGTGGCCCGTGAATAGGGAGGTGTTATCGGCAGACTTAGATAAAATGAAAAGCTTTCTGCGAACACAAATCCTAACTGGAAAATTTTCTGCAAATAATTATTTTGCCTCACTCACCCTTGAATAAAAAATTAAATTTATATTCAAATATGAAAGAGACAAAAAAAAGTGCTTTAAATCATTATATCATTTAATTTTTTTTTACAATAACATATAGTTTGCTTATTTTTCACCAACTGAACCACTGCCAAAACCATTATTTTTTTTTTTTACACATGTGCTTTAAAATGCTTTTGGAGAAAGGCTTTAACAGAAATAAATTCTGGGATTTTCTTAAAAATTCCCTTTAAAAAATATATATATATATATATATATTTTTTTAAATCAACGGTAGCAGTTTGAAAAAAAATTTCTGCAGAGCCAAAAATTTTCTGCGAACGCTGTTCGCGCGTTCGTCTATATTATGTAAGACTGGTTATCGGAGTGAAAATTATGAGCAGTTGGTGTATTTCTGAGGCAGTGGTGGAAGGTTATGAACATACACCACGAGGTCATTCGTTGTCTATGTTCATTTGAACTTAATAGGGTTTTTGATCGAAAAATAAAGAACTTTTTCAAGAGGAAATGAAGAATTCTGTCCATGAGTCATCCTTTCCTCATCCTATCTGGTTTCATCAGAATTGTCGGTGTCTCTTACACAACTCTACCAACGGTTACACGAGGAAGTTTTTATGTAACAGTTATTGGCCATTTTTTTAAGTAAAATGTTTTTTAAATGAACATTTCAGAAAAATATTATCAAATATTCATTACTTAAACCTCATTAATATCTATATTTATGCATTATGACTGTTGCAGTAAATACTCAAGAATTGATAGATTACACCTCTTTAGCTTTAGCATAGTTTTAGACAGTTGCAGACACTTTTGACAATAAAAACCACCTGGCCTGTCCTGAACCAGTTTTGGACAGTCCAAAACCCAACCCTGTTTTAACTTTTCAGAATCAGTTAGAAAAAGTAATGAAGGCGGGATTTCCGGTGGGAGGGAGGGGGTGTTGACGATTGCTTATTTAAATCCTTGACTCTTTTGATGCTTTTGAAACATTCTGAGGAATTAAAATGTTTGAATTGTGATAAATTAATTTTTTTAATGTATGTAATGAGGACTATGTTTGAATGTTGTTTTGTATCTTTTGGTTTTAATTGCAGGATTCAGTTCAACAGAAAACAGAAGGAAATTAAGAACTTGACAAGATGAACTTTGTAAGTTCGAGTATTTTTCTTTGACTATTTCTGTTTCAAAGAAAAACTAAATTGAACACAACCTAATGTTTTGAAATACTGTTTTGTAGAGCTTAATGAAGGCTATGCGAATGAAATTTTCAGGGGTGTATTTTCATTTTGGGGTGAGGGGTCTCAATGCTCTCAGCAAGACAGAATAACGTGATTAAGTTTGAAATGAACTCTTCTTGGAATTATTTTCGCTATGCATCAGCCAAGTGTTACTCAACTTCTGCTCATTGCGCCGCACCATTGCGGTAGGAAAATAACATGAATCATAGACTTTCGCAACGGGGGATTTCGTGCAGGGTTGCCCAGGTTGGGCCCAATGGGTTTTTTTAAAAAAAAAACCATTATTTAGTCCACTTTTGGGTTTTTTTTAAAAATTTTCTGAGAAGATTTTTAAAAACTTATTTAGTTTAAATACTTTCACAATTTAAACTTCTTTTTTATTTGTTTTTCACCACAGACAATAAACAGAAAAAATGAATTTTGAACTTTAGTAGTATTTCTTAACTCTTAACGGCATTAAAAATTACTTCAAAGATTTTAAATAAATACACTTAACTTTTTTCTTTAACTGGTCAATAAATAACTCAAATTGTCTTGACTAAGTCCTGTCGCGTCGGATTTTCTCAATATTTGTAGATTGTACAGAGGAAACTACTCCGGCTAAAAGGCTTTCATATGAATTATTTTCTGCAATTCAACACGTTACAAATCTCGAATAAACCAGGTATATTTTTTACAAATTAACAGGTTTTACCAGCGGTTGGACAGAAAACAATTAGGATGAACAGAATTTTCATTATCTTACAAAAAGGTTTAATATTTCTTACTCTGTACACAGAAATAGAAAAACAGACAACATAAAATTCAAAGAAATGTCTTGATTAAGCTGGAATTCAGTAAAAAGGGATTTAAACTACTTGAGGTTCTACAGTAGTTTTGCTTAACAAAATGAAATACAGTGAAATACCGTTACAACGAACTCCGAGGGACCGACAAAATATTTCGTTGTAACGAAATATTCGTTGTAACGGAATTTACTTAAAATTTTCTTTATTTTTGTAAAAGTGTTAGTTTTGCAACTCTGTACTCTAATATAATTAAATCTGCAATATTTATCGTAACTAACGATCGCAAATTTTATCAAACACATTATTTATTCTGAAAAAACAAAGAGTAAAATATTTTTTAACACTGACCTTTTACTTATCGGTTGTCTTTACAAAAAATCTGTTATTTTTTTTTGCACGAGAGATTTCGTCCCAGAGGACACTACAAAAGATTCCAGTTTATGAATGTGGGAAAAAATTAAGTCAGGTACATCGCTCTAAAACGAAACAAATTGCTTTACTTTTGAAAGGAATTCAATAGTCTGAGTTGCGGTGACGTTTGGGTCAGCACACGCTGTATCTTCATTCTCACTTTCTTCACTTAGTTCACCATTTAATTTAGAGTTTTTAATGGAATTGATGATTTCCTGGTCAGTAATTTCGGCACAGGTCATTAAACCATCATCTGCTGTTATAAAATCGTCCAGTCGGACGTCATCGGGGACAGAAGTACGAGCCTTGACAGTGCTCCATAGATCCTTTAAATTGGATTGGTCAGCTTCTACGGAATTCTCATCTCCCTCGCATAGCTGCGCATGACGCCAACAATTGACAATTGTATTTTCGCTAATTTCGTTCCACGATCCAGCAATCATCTCTATGGCTTCTTTGACGTTCGGCTTTCTTCCACTGTCATTTTCGATGCCCAAAGGAATGTGCCTTAACAAAAGTGATCGGTAGCGAGCCTTGACAGCTCTGATAATGCCTTGATCAAGTGGTTGAAGAACGGAGGTGCAGTTAGGCGGGAAGTACTCCGCACGAACAAAATCTAAATTAGGAAGATCATTGTGGGCGGTGCAATTATCGATAAGAAGGAGTACTGTTCTGTTTTGTTTTTTCATATCCTTGTCGAAATTAAGTAACCAATCATTAAAAAGGCTTTGCGTCATCCAAGATTTCTTATTTGCCCTGTATTCGCAAGGTAAAGAATGACAGTTTTAAAACATCGAGGCTTTGCTGACTTACCAATGATTAAAATTTTTCGTTTCTCCGTTCCCGATTCATTACAGCAGAAGAGAGCCGTTAATCTTTGCTTCGAAGATTTACCGCCGACACATTTATCTGCTTTGAATGTCGATGTTTTTTGCGGCTCAAGCTGATAAAAGATACCAGCTTCATCTGCATTGTCTGGACTGTAGTTTTCTATTAAAGCGGCTATTTCGCCAGACCTCCATTCACTTATTGATTGGGCAGGTGCATCACTTGCTTCTCCGCAAATTACTTTCGCAACTACACCATATCTGTCTCTGAAGCGATTCAACCAACCAATGCTTCCTTGAAAATTTTCCACTTCAAGCATTGCTGCAAAATGGCAAGCTTTCTCTCGTAGCAGTGGGCCGTTGATGGGAATGTTGCGCATCCAGGAACCACTGAAACACAGCAGAGTCAACATCTTGAAATTGAGCTGGCCGCATTCGCTTCCGACTTGGTCCAAGCAACGATGATTGCAGTTGTGCTTCAATTTTCTTTCGATCTTTTAAAAACGTAGATAAAGTTGACGGGGATATGCCGTACTTTTTCGCTGCCTCCGATTTCTTTAATCCATTATCCACTTCTATGATAATAGCCATCTTTTCTTTAAGAGAAAACTGCTTTCTTTTGAGAGTCGCCATTTTCACCAAAAAAACACTCCATGACCCTTGGTCAGAATTTTAGTGATTCTAAACTAGACCACCCGCTGGCAATAAGAATGACGTATGCTTGTCTTCTCATCGCGCTGACGAATCAGGAGCCACTTTGTCCGATTTCTCTCTTCGCACCTTACAGACTGAATGCGTGAGTCACTGGCCACAAGAAAGTTGAAATCTTGCGGATTCCCCCCTGACAAATTCGTGGGGTACCATGCAATAGCGCATGGCTAGACACTGGCTTTTGTTTGGCTTACGTTTCAGCATGAGTGGATTTCCACCTTGAATGGCTCTGTTTCAGAAGTACAAACGGAGTTTTCACGTTACGACTAACGAAAGTTGTTTTTTTATTTCCAAAAACAGCATTAAATGAAAAATATTCAAACTGACGCCAAGAAAAACCTTTCGTTTTAACGGATTTTTGTAAAAATTCTTTTCGCTATAACGAGATTTTTTTTACATTATCTTAATGGGGTTTTAAACGGGACCGAACGTTTTGTTCGTTGTAACGGATATTTCGTTGTATCGGTATTCGTTGTAACGGGATTTCACTGTACAATAAAGTAAAATGCAAAAAAAAAAAAAAAAAAATGTAGCAATTAAAAACAAACAATAGATTTTATCACTCGAGAAGTAACTTTGCCTTAACTGTTGGTAATCATGGAAATTAAAAAATCTGAAACCTCACCATTCTTCGTTTTGTCATCTTTTATACTTTTCTTCAGAAAATGCTGAATTTTAACTAGTTTTCCAGCTTTTTTTCCCCCAAGACAATTTTTTTGCTTTGTCCATATACTTAGGCTCAAACATGTACAAGTACACCACATTTTTCCGGAAAAAAAGAAAAAAAAAACCCCACATTTCTTTTTAAAAACCCAGCTATAGTTTTTTTTGAAGGGATTTTATTTAAAAAAAACCTTGGTCCATGGGCTTTAAAAAAAAAAAAAAAAAAAAAAATGGGTTTTTGCCAACCTTGATTTTGCGTGCAGGCTAGCTGACGGGATGACTTTTTCGCAGAGTTCGAATCGAAAATGTAATTTCCATTACTTTTAAAACATTTTAAAAACTTTAGGAGTTGTCTCCAAGAACAAGAAAAACTATTTTTTTAACAGATCAAGACACAGATTGGATTTGCCTTGGCCTTGCCGACTCTTCATAAAATTCTGTATTGTACCAGCGGCCACTTTTAAATTCTCAAAACTAAACCTTTTACAAAATTTTGCTTGTAAAAACAGTTCTTTCATCACTTTTGAGCTCCATCACTGCGGTTGAAAGAAAACCTCCGGCTTTCAAGTCATTCCGAGTGAGGGTTTTTCAGATGGAAGGGATTTCAGATTAGAGTTGTGACAATTAAAATAAGCCGTATACGATCCAACAGCATTTTTTTTTTTTTTTTTGAAAAATGCCCAAAAATTAGTTGTTGTTTTTTCTCACCGAAAGAAAAACGTGCACAAAATTTCCTTTTCTCACAAAATGCAACCAAAAGATAAAAAATTGGGTCAATCCCTGAAAATTTCCTTACATCGAGAAGCGTCGGGGAAAATTTTGGTGTCGAAATCTAGGTTCCTTTGCAGTGTGGAAAAAAAGTTGAGGAGCAATACTGCACAACTTTTTTCAAATTTTGACTTTGAGCGGCATTCTGTAAAATTGAGGAGCAGTTTCACGACATTTGGTACATTACATTTTTAACAAGTAAACAAACAAGGTGTAAAACGTTTTCAACAATGACTTCAGTTATTATCACTTTTCTTTTACAAAATAAAAGAAGTGGTGCAAATGAGTGGTTCTACAAATGCAGGAATATTTAGGATAGGACACTTTCAGAAATTAAATGTATAGCATTACAAGAATGAAAACTATCTGCTCCCTGTTTAATAAAAATGGTCATCTAAAATCAAGCTCACTGCATCTATCTCCATCTAGTTTTGTCTTTCTCATTCCAAAAGCAATCGGTTGTTTATTTTTTGCATCACAAAAGTTTCGATGCAATCTACGATATTGCACCGTCTTCCAGAGGTTTCGAATCACAAACTGCGATGCGATGCGGCCCATTCGATTCGTTTCTCATTCAAGCCGACCGATGCTAACCTGCTCCATCTTTCTTTTCAGGCTGAAGAAGCTGTCAGTGCTGTGTCAAGACTTGCCCAGAAAATTGTGAGTGAAACTTTTTATCCGCTCGTTTTCCCTTTAGCTGAACATGTGCTCACGTATCTGTTCTGCCCGAGTACTTTGAGAAGGCTGAGGTGCATCGTTGCAGGGTCTTTAAGTTAATTTTTTTTGTCTACAAAAATATAAAAGATCTTTTTTAAATAAAACGTATTCCTCATTATTTACCTTATACTGTATGCATATTATTTTTTTACACATGCGATTATGAGAATAATTTGAATTGCAAACCATTATTCTTAGTCAGAAACAGTATTTACGAAAATGTCTGGGGCTGCGTGTCTACTTATACTTGAAATGCAGGAAGTGTACTGGGTTCATCTTCCATTTTTTTTATTGCATTAAGAGACTAGAAAAATATTTAAAAAGGAAAGAAACCATCGGTTGGAATATTTCTCAATCCGGGATGAAAATGGACGCTGGTCGCCGGTCTGAGTCATCAAAGACGTCATAGGACTAACAGAATTTAAACTTTAGTGGTCAGGCAAAGACTTGCTCCCATTTTCCTTCCGAAAGCCTCATGTAATTCGTAGGAAACTTGCCTTCATTTAAAACGCTTAGGTTTTCTTTGTGAGAAAAGATGGGAGAAGACATTTCTACAACCTTTGTTCTTGCGACCCTACCGAATTCCTCCCGAGCACAGATGAGATTTTGTCGACTCTAAACAGAAAGACGCCCGTTGTATCCTTCTCTTCCCCGGTCGTGTCTATTGAAAACCACCGATCGACTTCACTTTTCATCAATTTGCTCTCGTGTTTTCGTCATTTGCTCTTTACTTTTTCACTCTTTAAACCAGGGCGCGAAGATGAAGGGACCCATTGGAGTTTTTGCCGAAATCTCGTAGTCGCCCGTCCAAAGGACCGGTTTCTCCTTTTTCTAAGTTTCTGCCCCTGCCGATGGGGTGGACTGGGGCACGACCATGTTCTGGACCCTTTTCTTTTGTTCATATGAACCTATTCTTCGTTAATGAGACCCTAGTGTGACGATGAAGCAACATCCTGCCGCCATTCGAGTCTCGGATGTCTTCTAGTCTTCATCCGCCTCCGACTGGATCATTCCCTGTTCCCGACAGATGAGTTCCGACAAGAACGAGACTGCGGTCTCCGGATGGGATAGCATTTCAAAATCGCGCCTTGTCTTTTGCACGTAGTTTTTTCTGCCTTAGTTCTGGCTTAAGGGCAGTAGCTTGCTGCCAAACATACTAAAATAGTTCAGTCTAAAATAAAAGTTTTTAAAGTATGATTATTTTAGTGAAATTAGTTCTAAAATTTGAGGGACAAAAACGCTTCTTTTTTGTATTTTCATTCGTTTTAAATTTAAAAAAAAAAGAAAAATGTCAAATTTTTACAACATATTTATTAGATGCTTTCTCACCGCACGAGTGCTACCTTTTTGAGAGTGTCCTGCTACCTTTTTTTATTGCATATTCCTGTGGCAACCCTGTTTTAACTACTTTTGAAATAATAAAACTTTTTGAAGTTCTCCCAACAGTGAGTCTCATGTTTAGTTTGAAATGATTTGAATTAAATGAGAAAAAAAGTGTCATACAGTTGCGATTAAAGAATTAGAATTGTTTTGTTGTG
This sequence comes from Uloborus diversus, assembly GCF_026930045.1. Taxonomy (NCBI): domain Eukaryota; kingdom Metazoa; phylum Arthropoda; class Arachnida; order Araneae; family Uloboridae; genus Uloborus; species Uloborus diversus. The sequence continues at coordinate 3,126,615 of NW_026557876.1, forward strand.
TGGGTTGAGGGTCTTTTTTTTTTCATACATTGATGACTGGTCTTGAAAAAGCTATTTCCAACATTTTCTTAACAGCATTCTTTTTTTATTTGTTTATTATTTTTATTTTTTTTTGCTTTTTCATAAAGCATTTGTACTCATTTTTCGTTCAACTCATAAATGGATCAATCATTATTGTAAAATTATTTATTGCAGTAAAAAGGGAATTATAGGAACATTAAAAATAAATATTATCGAAAGATATTTTTGGTAAGAAAGAGAAATTACTTTTATAATAACAAAATAAAATTCATGATACAATATTATTTTCTACCTAAAAGGTTAGTGAACTTAGGACTGGGTGAAATCACAAAACAAAATTAACCAGGTCTGAAAGTTTTTCTTTTGGAAGATTATTATAACTGAAGTTGCATTTATGTAAGCCGAAAGGACCCTAAGACCTTTTGCTGAACTTAAAAAAAAAAAAAAGAAAGCTCTGTAGTAAAAAGCAAGTTGCCCTAGTTCAACCTGCCAAATGTCTTCAGTTGTTAATTCAATAAAAGTGCTCAAGAATTATCACAAGTCAAGGTTTACTCTTAAGGATAGGAGAATAATGCATTTTTTTTTTCCAAACGTAAATTGGTAATTTTTCTACTATGCGGTAGCATCAGAAATAGAACTAATGTTGCTCTGAACACATTTTAAGGCATTGACTATAGTTAGGCTTCAACATTTCTGACATATGTGTCCTTTTAAGCTTAATAGGATTTAACTTTCACCAGAGAATTGATTTTATGTCTGTCCTCCTGCAACTGTTATGACACTCGGCCAGTTCTCGTTATGACTCGAAAGAAAGTGACACACTGTGTATGTGTTTTTTATTTTCTTAATTTTTTTTAAATGAAATTTTACGTAACAGTATATCGCACACCTAATACGACGCCGCCACAAGTCAAAAAATGTCGATTTTGAGTTACATGTATGTCCTGGTGCATTTTTATTGCCTAGTGCAAAAATTTTAGCCTTGTTTTTGAGATGTGTCAGTGTGTTACTATAAGAATTGAAGCTAAGGCGCATCACATTTCAATTGAGTTTTCTTGAAAAGTAGTTTTTGCAATTGTGGTGGTTTTGTACTAGGTGTGATATGTGCTAGCTTCACAGTTTACGAAATAAAGTATGGAGAAACTTTATTTCCGAGAATGACCTCGGGAAAATTAAATAAAATCTGATAATTCAAAAATTTACTTTATTGCTGTTATTTTTATTTTTGCCTGCCAGTTAAGTGAATTCATACTTGTGCATTCTGAATGTGTTTGAATGATTCTTTAAAACTTTAAAAAGAAATCAAATTTTACCTTTTTTCCGAAAAACATGTTTTTTTGAGTTTAATAGAGGTCATTGTAAGGGAGAAGCAAATTCCTAACTGAATCAAAATTGCATACAATGTGGCAGTGCATTCGCATAAATTCAATCTTCGGTGTTTCGTTCCGAATGTGTTTTCCCCGTCTTTTAATTCCATCTCCTTTCTCTTAGGCCGAGCTTCGAGAGCAGTTGCGGGAACTCTCCGAGAAGACGGCTCTCGAGAATGAGGAACAGAAAACGACTCTCGGCAAGGTAAGGATTCTCCCGATTCCACTCTCTGGCATCGTGGGTATCAGGGGGAGGGTCAGGTGTCCTGCACCTGAACAGACTCGACTTCACTGGCGACCACACAACACGTTTGAGGAGTGGCTATCGCGTAAAAATAACATTCGTGATCCTTATCGGGGTGGCAAAAAATGTGCCCAACCCTGAAAATTCCTCCCGGTTGGGCCCACCTAACTGAAACCTGCTGGGTTAATGTGTAGCATATATGTTTATCTGAAAGGGACTTATATCCACCAGTTTTCTTATTATCCCGATATTTTGAAGAACTGATAATCCAATTGCAGAAATGAATTTCCATTATGTCAAGAAATTTAAGCCTCGTGAGTAACATTTTTAGTTCAAAATGTTGCATCTCATGAAAATGATCAAAAACACAAAATATGGAAAGTTTTTAAATTTAATAAACGTTTGGTTTTTTTCTTCCAAGTACCTTTTCTTTAAATTGAAAGTCAAAAAAATATTTCGATGTTTGAGAAAAATAGTGACATGACTCAAAAAAGACAGAAAATAAGATTTTCAATTGATAATACTGTCTAAAAAATGGATCTGTTATTTGGAATAGAGGCACACGTCGTAGATAGCAAAGTTGCCGGTGGAAGGCAACTTTGATTCGAGTCGCACTCCCTCTTATATTTTCCCTTTTATGTCAAAACAAATATAAAAATATAATATAATTTGAACAATGGGGACCGTTGCCGATTTGCATCTTAAAGTGTGAACCAGCGCTTGTACAATTGTCCGAATCAGAACAAAACTTTCTTTAGAAACTCGACATATAGTTGTATCCAAAAAACATTTATTTAAATTAAAAAACATTTAGGTACCGAATCTAAATTTTATTATTTTCTTCAAAGAATGAAATTTTTTTCCTATATATATTTTTTAAAAAATGTGAGGTAAATTTTAAGAAATTCTAGAGCTGAAAAAAAACGCAAAAGTACGTAATTAGCATTAAATAAAATTTTTTGCTCTCCTGCAACATTTAAGCATCCCACATTCAGGGTTGGATTTTTTGCCGGCAAAAAGGTCAGTGGAAAAAACCATGGCAAAAATGGAAAAAAAACGGTAAAAATGGAAAAAACGGCAAAAACCTAATTGCAAAAAAAGTAGCATTATAGTGTTAATCAAGAAATAGTGACAATATAATATAAATAATGCACTTTAATATTTTAGTTATGTCTCTCCATGTTACTTCTCATTTATAAGGTGAAAAATAAATAAAAAACAAATGTTGGGATTGCAAAACTTAAGATTTTAAATGTTTGCTAAAACAATTTTTTCAGAATGAGTCAATTCCTTCAATGCTAAAACAAAGAATGTTTACTTAAGCTTAGTAAATTAATTTTAAAAATTGAATTCTAATTATATATATATAATATCACTTTTTTTGATTGCACTAAGATCTTTAAGTTATTTAATTAATAGCAGAATATTTATTTGAATATAGAAAAATATTAACTTTTCCTCACTAAAGAAATAATGCATTTTTTCTCACTTACTGGGAAAATGGATAGCCAGGAAAAGAATTTAAAAAGAAGAAAAAAAAGCTGATCAATATGTGCATTCTATATTCACTCAACTTTTTAGTGATACTAGCTCACTCTACAGAAAATGGCAAAGTCTTTTATCAAAATCTTTTCATGCTTTTACTTTTATATAAAAGGAAAAAAAACTGTCCGTAAGTTGTTTACACAAAATCTATTTTTGCCACTGTGGCAAAAACTGCCAAAAACCTATTTTTGCCGGGCGGTAAAAACCGTGGTTTTTTCCATGGTTTTTTCCGCCTTCGGCAAAAACCTGCCAACCCTGCATATAGTACTCAAAGCTATTGATTTATACTAGTTTAAGTTACTTTTCTTAAATGTATCATCTTTGCGTTATTCATTTCTAAATGTTAATGTGAAAATGTGTTTGCTAATAATTTTTGAACTTGATATTTAAATTAAACTTGTAATCCATTTTTCATAAGATAAATAGAAAAATACAATTTTTTTTTGAAGAAAATTGTAAATTTTAGGCCCCCTGCTGGACATTGAAATAGTTTTTAATTTTTATAAACACTGCAAACTCCCTGATTTTGAATCAAGGTTTTTCTCCCTTTTCAGTGGGAGGGAGGGGCAGATTTAAAATCCATGTTTTGAGGTGGCATAGAGCTAAATTGGGCTCTGGTTTTGAGACCGCTTTTACTATTTCAAATTTTGTGAAGGGGCCGCAAAACGAACCCAATTTGTGTTGATGCCATTTATAAATCTTCAAAGGTTGGTCATTGTTTTAATTCAATCCTGTTCGCGAGTTAGATTAAACGTTGCTATTTTATATACGTTCGTAGAATGCAGCTTAAATGTTTAACTTTCTTTGATTGATAGCAGTGATGGGGGTACAGCCATGAATTCTGCTGTGTGTTCCATATTTCGTTCTGATTGTTTGCAAAACTCTTTCAGGCCCAGCGTGACCTTGAAATCTCCAGCGCAAGGTGCAGGGAATTGGAGGCAAAATTACGATCCCAGGCCACGAATGCAGGCCTCCAAAAAGGGGAGACTGACAAGGAACTGCAGGTACTGATTGTTATTTGTGAATATCTTTTTGTGGTTCAATACAACTTGTGATTCGTAACAGAAGTCCAGTTTAGAAAGGCTTAGATTGCGAAATGTGAAAAGTGATCATCAGTTTCTGGCAGGTTTGGCCGGATTGGACCCAATGGATTTTTTTGAAAAAACCCATTAGTTAGCCCACTTTCGGGTTTTTTTATAATTTTCTGAGAATTTTTAGAAAATTTAATTTAAATACTTTTAGAATTTAAACTTTTTTATTTGTTCTTCACCACAGACAATGGACATAAAAATGAATTTTGAACTTTAATAGTATTTGTTAACTCTTAAGGGCATTAAAAAAATACTTCAAAGATTTTAAATAAATATATTTACCTTTTTTCTTTAACTGGTCAATAAATAACTCAAATTATCTTGATTAAGTCCTGTCACATCAGATTTTCTCAATATTTGTAGATTGTACAGAGGAAACTACTCTAGCTAAAAGGTTTTCATGTGAATTATTTTCTGCAAACCAACACGTCGCAAATCTCCAATAAACAAGGTATATTTTTTAGAAATTAACAGGTTTCACAAACGGTCAGACAGAAAACAGAATAGGATGTACAGTATTTTCATTATCTTACGAAAAAGTTTAATATTTCTTACTCTGTACACAGAAATAGAAAAACGGGCAACATAAAGTTCAAAGAAATGTCTTGATTAAGCTGGAATTCAGTAAAAAGGGATTTAAACTACTTGATTTTCTACAGTAGTTTTGCTTAACAAAATAAAATACAATAAAGTAAAATGCACAAAAAAAATGTAGTAATTAAAAACGAACGAACGAACAATAGATTTTATCACTCAAGAAGTAACTTTGCCTTAACTGTTGGTAATCATAGAAACTAAAAAATCTGAAACTTCACCATTCTTGGGTTTTTTTGTCTTTTATACTTTTCTTCAGAAAACGCTGAATTTTCCAGCTTTTTTTACCCCAAGACAATTTTTGTTCATTGTCCATATACTTACGCTACAATATGCTGCACCTCACATTTTCCCTAAAAAAAGACAAAAAAAACCTACATTTCTTTTAAAAAACCCAGCTTTGGTTGGGTTTTATTTAAAAAAAACCTGGGTCCATGGGCTTTTTTAAAAAAAACCCGGGTTTTTGCCAACCCTGGTGTCCGGAAAAAGTTTTTTATCTTTGTGATACATGCCCTTTATTGGTAAACATTTCTTATTGCTAACTTGTGCATTGTCTGCTTTTCTCATGTTTTTAAAAAACTTCATCCCATTTCCTTTCTTCTCCTCTTTTTTTCCTTCCCCTCCTCTGTTGGCAGGCCCCCTTGAATTCCTTCCGATTCTCAGATTCTGTCGAGACTAATTAATGAGTTGAACGTGGTTCAGTTTTAATGCTTTGACTAAGAGCTAAGGGAACTATTTACAATCTACATGCAATACAGATTCGAAAGATTCGAAAGGGCTTCTGGTTCTCTTCCGACAACAAACCGTCCACTGTTCTCTCGAGGACACTAACAATCACAGTGCTTCGATTAGTGCTGGCTGGGTGGACAAAAGTCATGTTCGAAGTTCGAAACTTTGGTGTTGGGATGATGCAAACAGTAAACCAAAACATGATACTTAGTCATTTATTTTTGTCTAGCAATAAGTTTAAAGGTACATATCCGTTTGTAGCAGAATAAATCAGTTGAGTTCCAGACATCATTTCATCACACAAAAGTAAAGTGTTCTTAATTTCATATGATTTTATTGTTCAAGATGGATATTATTTATACTAGTAAGTGTTTTTCTTTCCTAATTTAATTAATGTACGTGACAGTTAAACAATGTTAAATTTTTTTTAAAGATGAACGAAGGATGTTTTGCCTGTTTCAAAACTTTCAAGTGATGGTAATGACTTGTACCCATTTGTACCCGGGCTAAATTTTCCGTATATAGTGGCTGCAGCTTTCCCTTTATTAATGAGACGTATTACAGTCAGCACACTCGAGTACGACATTTTTTTTTCACTCAAAGCTTTGGGTGCTTCAATCATTCTTCAAAGAAATCCCTACTCGAAAGAAAGTACTCTAGAGAGAAAAAAATGTTGTACTCGAGTGTGCTGACTGTAATACGCCTTATTAATAATGGGAAAAGTGCAGCTATTATGTACAGAAAATTTAGCCCGGGTACAAACGGGTAAAATCATTACCATCACATTAAAGGATTTAATTGAGCAAGAACTCCTTGGTTTATCTTTTAAAAAACTTTAATATTGTTTGATTATCAGATGGAGTCATTGAATTGGAGAAAAAAAGCACTTACCAGTGTAAATAATATCCATCTTGAACAGTTAAATCATGCGAATTTAGGAACACTTTAATTTTGTGTGATGAAGTGATGAATTCTGAACTTGGCTTTTGTCCACCTAGCTCCCATTAATCGAAACTCTGTGCAACGCTTCTAAAGCTCAAGTGTTGCCAAATTCCAAGCGATAAAAGTTCTCCGTTCCTCCACGGAGTTGGAGTTTGGCATGGAGCGATTAATTCTCCACAGAAACTCTTTCCACGTCAAGAATTTCCTGCATCATTTGGTCTCGAGCGCAAAGAATGAGCAGACGATAAGGAGCTCTGTGCGTTTCTTGCACCGAAAGTGTCGTTTCTCGGAGTTGTGGTGCCGACTTCAAACTCTTTCAATCTTTTTCGTGTTTGGGGACTTTCCCAGCCTTCTGTGCAGACATCAATTGTGTTGCACAGTCAGAATTGAAGCTTTAGATTTGCGAATTAAATTACTTGGCCGATCGTTTTTCACTTTAATGGAACTTTAAGTATTGCTACAAGTCCCATTCTGTTTAAAAATTACACATTTAAGTTTAAACATTAGCAACCTTGTGTTTGCAGCGCTTGACAAAACAGTTTCGTTTCGATTTATTTAAGGAAACATTTCAAAATCGCGCCAGGAGTCACAGTCAGTCAGCGTAAAAAGGACACTTTTCAGATCTTAATAGCATTATAACTATAAGGGGTGAATTCATAAAATTTAGGATTATTGATCTCAAAGCTCGAAATGGTCCACGTTAGGTAAAATACACACTGGTAGATGCGTTGCCTGATTTGCTGTCCATCCTAAGAGCCCTTTGTTCTCTCTGTTTCAGGGGAGTGACCGAGGAGCAGATGGGGAGCTGCCATCGACGTCCAAGCGTCAATCCCAAGATGGCGAAGGACAACCTCCCAAGTAAGTTGTCTGTGGATGAAGTGACATTGTGCTGTCGTTCATTCAGAACGGGAAGGGAATGTTATGTTTTCTTAGAATGTCACAAGGGAATTATAAAGTAATAACATTTAAAATAATAATTTTATTTAAACTGAATCCAATATCGGCATCCATATTAACAACTGAATTACCACTGAATAATTATCACGAGCATCTTTGTTCTTAAGATTTGACAACTCCAACTGTTGCCATTCATAACTTCACTAATATGTTACACCTCCCTTTTCAGATCAGACATAGTCCCTCAAGTAGGAAGGTCGCCTAACTACCCTCCCACTACGAGTAACATAGTTTGTATTGTTAATTGGTCCTTGAGCTACGTTTTGTCTATTTTGATTTATTATTGTGTTTGGAGGATTTAAAACAGACGGAATACTAATATTGTCAGAGTTGGGGTCATAAGTAGTTTGCATTGAATTTTTACATTTTCTTAAATGATAAGAATTCCTTCTGAGTATTCTACCATTTTCTGTCTTAACTAAATATGACCTAGGTGAACAATGTTTTTTTACAATTTGTGCCTTTTCCCAGTGACTACCCACTCTTATAAGAACATTTTCTCCTTCAGCAAAGTCTGGTCTGTGCCTAGCATTCATATTGTAATAGTACTGCGCTTTCTTTCTTATAGCTTCAAATTTCTCTTTGCAATTTGTTGCTATTTTCGGCTTCAAGAAGGAGAGTTTTGTTGGCAATCTAGTACGAAGACATCGACTCATTAATAGTTGAGCGGGTGATGTGTTTGTTCCAGTGATTGGAGTATTTCTGTGCTCTAACAGAGCTACTTGGATGTTATCTGCTCCAGATTTACGAATAATATTTTTAGCTATTCCTACCATTTTTTCTGCAAATCCATTTGATTTTGGGTAGTGGGGACTGCTAGTAATGATTTCAAAGCCCCATTTTCTGGAAAACTCCTCCATTTTCAAACTTGCAAACGGCATATTATCACAGATAACTTTCTGCGGTATACCATGAGTTGAAAACAGTTCTTTTAATTTTGGTATTATTTCATTAGCAGTTTTGTTACTCAATCTTATTATGTCTAACCATTTTGAAAAATAGCATCCCACAACTAAGTAATTTACACCCCCATACTCACATATGTCCATTCCTATTTTTTCATATGGCAAGTTTGGAACTTCGTGACTCAAAAGAGGCTCTTTGACATTTTTAGATTTATACATATCACAGTTTTCACATTTTGAAATCATAACTTCAATATCTTTGTTGATTCCTGGCCAAAAAATCACTTGTCTGGCTCTTGCTTTTGCTTTTTCAATTCCACAATGTGCAGTGTGAATCACATTTAACATTTCATTTCTGAGACATTTTGGAACAATAACTCTGTCATTCATAAATATTAAACCCCCATCTACACAGATTTCATTTCTATATTTAAAATAATCACGAGCCTCATCTGGAACTTTGACTTTGCTTTCAGGCCATCCTTCGACCCAAAATCTCAGGACATGAGACAATCCTTCATCATTTAGTGTAGCAGCAACAAATTCTTTCTGCTTATCAGGACTAATTTGTACATATTTCTTTAAACAGTGAACTAGTTCTGTCATTTCACTATCATCTGCAACTGGCTCTGATAGAAATGATCTTGATAACAAATCAGCAATATACATATTTTTCCCTGGCAGATATTTTAAATTTAATTGGTATCTAAGTAATTTTATCTTCATGGGCTGCAATCTAGGTGACACGACATGTGCAACATTTTTACTCATTATAGATACTAACGGTTTATGGTCAGTAAGAACTTCCACAGGTCTCCCATAAATCAGATAATGGAATTTATTTGTTGCAAATACAATGCTCAAAAATTCTTTCTCGATTTGAGCATATCCTTTTTCTGCGTTTGTTAAACTTCTAGATGCAAACGCGACTGGACGTCCCTCTTGTAATAAACAGCAACCCAAACCATCTTTTGAACTATCAGCTTGTATTACAATGGATTTGGAGCTATCAAAAATACTCAGAACAGGAGCGCTAACAATTTTTTCCTTTAACTTACTTAAAGCTGCTGCATGTGCTGGAAACCATTGCCAATTAGTATCCTGCTTTAATAACTCCCTTAAAGGTGCTGTCAGCGTTGATACTTGTGGTATAAATTGCCTTAAGTAATTGATCATTCCTAGTATTCTCTGAAGTTCTTTTTTATTAGTGGGTTCGGGCATATCAACTACAGCTTTTACGTAGTCTGGGTCTGGTTTCATGCCTTCTAACCCGAAAACATAACCTAAATACTTGACTTTTGAAACTCTGTACTGAATTTTGTTTTTATTGAATTTAACATTTAGCTCTTGAGCTCTTTTGATTACCTTAGCTAATATCGCATCGTGTTCAGCTAAAGAATCTCCTGCTATAAGCAGGTCATCAAAATAAATTAAAACTCCCGGAATGTCCCCAAAATTCTTCTCATTTGTTTTTTGAAAAATTTCTGGAGCGCATGATAACCCCATAGGAAGTCTCAAAAATTTGTAACAGCCAAATGGAGTATTAAATGTGCATAAATCACTACTTTTTGTATCCAATTCCATTTGAAAAAATCCATCTTTTAGGTCCAAAACACTAAATACTGTTTTATTACATAACTTAGTAACAAGTTCTTCAACTGTTGGAATCAATGCGTAATCCCTCTTGATAGCCCTATTTAAGTCTTGTGGATCCATACATAATCTGAGTGAACCATCAGATTTTTCTATTATTACTAGATTGCTAACCCAATCTTGCGGATTCTCTACTTTTTCAATAATATTTTGGTTTTCCAATTCTATCAATTTCATTTCAAGTTTCGGACGCAATGAAGTGGGTACTCGTCGTGGAGGACGAGCTATTGGAGAATAATTTTCTTTTAATTTAATACTGCATTTACCAAATTTTCCCACTCCTTCAAATACATTTGAGTTCCTTCGCCGTCATATAAATGCAAAACTGTTGTTTAAATTTTCGCCAATTATCCGCTACATTTCCGACGAAACTCAGGCCCATTGGCGGTCTGCAGTATTCCATTGTTTCTTTGAAGTGGTTCAAACTTTCGACTGCGCCATGTTATGTTTTCTTAGAATGTCACAAGGGAATTATAAAGTAATAACATTTAAAATAATAATTTTATTTAAACTGAATCCAATATCGGCATCCATATTAACAACTGAATTACCACTGAATAATTATCACGAGCATCTTTGTTCTTAAGATTTGACAACTCCAACTGTTGCCATTCATAACTTCACTAATATGTTACAGGGAAGTCTTCCCTATTGTGTCACATTTGGAGATGTAACAATTATGGGAATTTTAAAGTGGTGGGTAAGGAAAAAAAAATTCTTTGGAATTTTGGGGGGAAAATAGAAAAATTGAATTTTCGTCAATTAATGTGTCACATTCTAAGGGATTAATTAGTTTAATCATCAGATGGTTTAGAAATTTCGAAGGCTTTCCTCAATCCAAATTGTCATTTAGTGCTTCATCTCCCCTCCCTGTCGAAGCCAGTCTTGCGTCAATTTCATTTTTGCTTTCCACTTGAATATTTAAGGGTTTTCTTATAAGTCAAATCATAAACTGACATTTTTGCACCCCACGGTGAATATCCAGGCTTTTAATCTGTTCCCTGTTCAAAATTAATAGTCGCTGAAGAGCTACGTTTTTTTAAGTGAAACACGGAAACATCATTTTGTAAAATAAAATAAAAAGATGTTTATTAGCCACTGCATCATTATCTATCCTCATTATCTGCTATTTGCCAGAGTTAAGGGTTAATCCACTGGAGTTTGGGTTAAAACTTAAAACTACCAAAATATCCCCAAACAGGCAATCGTTGCTTTCAAATGTACGTGGAAGCAAATTTCCACCCCTCATACCATGACGGGCGACTTTCTAGTGAGGTTAGATAATAGAGTTGGGGGATTATTTTATGCTTCGGAGCAACTGTTGACATACTTTAATCTCATGGAGCCTTGGTTTAAGCTTTAAGTTCTTTGCACGGGTATCGCCGTGAAGGTGCAGCTAGTACGTATATAAAGTGAAAGATTAAATGCCCGCCGAATCCCCCCGCCCAATAAAAAAAAACATTGGTTAGCCATGCCTCTGGTCAGTTGTGTAACTTCAATTTTCTGCCCCCCTCCCCCCAGCAAATCTGATTTTGGGCCCCCTACTAAAAATCGTATTCATGTAAATTTGAAGCACAGTTTTTCGATTTTGTTGGCCTTCTTTGTAAATTTTACGAAATTGAAGATTTAAAAATGCGAATGTAAGCCATTCTCAAATTGCCTTTTTGCAACTTTGATTTATAAGGAAAAGTTCGGAACCCCCTCATCCCTTCCCCTAACTTCATCCAAAGTGGTCGACAAATGCGTTTATAGGATTTTATGTAAGGTGTAAGGGGAAGTTGTTCAAAGATGAGACTTCCGGAAAACGGTTTTGATATTGAAGTTCCCGAAACGCAATTTTAGATGATCTTCGGTAATTCAAAAAAGATTGGATGGTTCGGAGGCTCTCCCCCGGAAATTTTCCGAATTTAAACTCCTGAAACACAGTTGTAGGCCACCTTTGATGACATGACGATAAGAGATAAGGCTCCGGGACTGCTCCAGTTTTTTTGAAAATCAAAGTTTAAAAATCACAAATTTTTGGGAAGGTTTCGGAATTTTTCAAAATCGAAGTTCCAAAAAAGTAATTTTAAGCAATTTTTGAATATTGAGAAGAAAGAGGTTTTCTGGACTCTCTTCAGGAATGTTTCCAAAATATAAGTTTAAAAACACAATAGGCTGTTTTTGGTGAATTAAAGGCAATTATTTAGAGGATCTCTTCCTTCTCACTTTCTTGGTAAAGTCCCTATCTTTTATTTGTTTTGAGGAAAAAAAAATGAGAAAACTTAGTAGGTAATATAATAACAACTGCCTGCAAAAAAAAGTAATCTTAAAACGAAGATGCTATTCCATTTCTTTTCTGTAAGTTGGGAGGTCAAGAGTTGGTTCGGTTTCCCCTTCTAATGTCAGGGACCCTCTTGACTAAATGGGCCAGCTGGGCTATGACCTAGAGCCCCGGGCCATTCGGGGAGCCCCCAAATGGCGAAAACTGTTTTAGCAAGTGGCAAAAATTTCAACGTATGGCTATAAGAGGGCCCGGAGAAAGTGTTTGGCCAACGACCTCTGATATCTTACTGGGGGGGGGGTAGACCAATAGGCTCAGGGGCCCAGAATCAATATAAGCATTTAAAACTGTTTGATTTTTAGAAAAATTTAATAAAATTGAATGAAAACAAAGCTCAAAAAAATTTCCGACCTCTTCCGATTCGCCCCCTTCCACCCCCCCAAAGATAGATCCTACACAAAAACTTCTTTTAACTGGCTTTGGTACGGTCAGGACTGTTTCCTTCCTTTCCTCTTCATTCAGGAATTTTCCCTTCTTTCCGTGGCAGGTGATGGTCTAGGGAGGGCATGTGGTACTCTTTGTACCGAGCCAAGGTTTGGTTTTCGCGCTTGGAAGTTGGACCGTGGGCCCCCTTCTCTTTACTCGGGGCCTACTTACTGAATTGGCCGAATAAACAGTGACCTTGAGCCCCTGCTATTTAGGGGCCCAAAGTGGCAAAAATTTGTAACATTTGGCTACATGAGGGCCCCGAAAGTGCGTTTGGCCAAGGGCCCCCGATATCTTAATCGGAGGCCCTAAATCAATAGGTTCTGGGATTCTAGGTGCCTCACTGTGTCCCTAAGGTTCATAAAATTAATGAATTCCTCAACTTTTTTTTAACGCTCTTATGTTTAAGCTTTTCAAACCAAGTTTGATTCACGGAAAAATTAAATGAAAACAAACCTCAAACATTTTTGGGCCCCTTGCGAATCCGGGGCCCCCGGATTGCGGGGCCTTGTGGTATGTACTCACGCCACTGCCACTCGTACATGTGACGTATTTTCCAACCCCAATAACGTTCCCCCACCTTTTAGTTCTCATAAGCCGTGAAGGACGAATGCAAACTTAAAGGGGGTATCTTTGTATATTAATAGGCAAGCCGTTTTCTTTCGGTACCGATTCCTCCTCTGTTTGTGAACCGATTTCCTTCATTCTTTTTTTGTTCAGTAGCTATTGCCGAGCTTTAGTGTCATCGGTAAAAATTTTGGAAATCGAACGTTAATTAACTGATATTAATAAACAACGCTTTTTTGTCCTAAATGGCTCTTTCTACGCGAACTGATGGTACAATATTTTCGAATTTTAATGGTTGGAAAGGTCTTTAAAAAATACTCCTAACGAAAAAATTGTCAGGGCGCCCAAGGTCCGACAACCTAATCCCATTAGAAAAAAAATTATAAGCGTTTTTTAGTTAGCGAAACTCAAAAATATTGATTTAATCTCTTTTCCATTGTTGAAATTCATTGTCGGAAGCGTGAAACATTCAGTTTTCATTTTTTAAACCGCTTTTTCTACACGAAAAAATAATTTTACTGCTTTGAGCTTGGTATGGTTGGAAACTACTCGTGAAAACTACTTCCTAAAACTTTTATCCCCTGTTAACGGCAAAAAAACGAAAACCTGCCAAGGTGACTAGAAAAGGATCTAGAAGCAATTATAAGTTAGCAAAAATTCATTTTTATTTGATTTTTCACGCAACTTAGTTAGCGTGATGAAATTACTAGATAATATTATTCGTTGCCATTTCGCGCTTGACCGTAAAGAAATGCAATTCTTTTTTTTTTTTTAAATTATTGAGGCTTTTTAAGTAACCATGGGCATTAAAAATATTTTCATTTTGATTATGTTTTCGAGATTTTAATATTTAAATAAATCATTTTACGCAGTGAGGGAGGGAGGACTTTCAGTTCCGACGAAATTATCTTCTCAAAATAATACCTGCATTTGCTATCGCCAGCAACAAATCTCGAGGTGAAACTTTTGATGAAATTGGCGTATTATTACGACGTCGAATGCTTTCGCATGGACAATTCTGTTGCCTTGAGTAGAATTCGTTCATTTGACTGTTGAAAATTTTGTATTTCTGCCTACTTTTACAAAGAATATTGCTTATACAGCAGTTTTATGTATAAAAGGAGTTTTACGGTTTCATTTCATTCAGGAAGACTTCCATAATCGTGAAATGGGCGAACTTTATCCATTGGTGTAAAATTTTTGGCACAAAATGCCAGCGAGAAAAATATTTTTCTTTTTCATTCGTAAAAAAAAGAGTAGAGAAATGTCTATTTTCAAGGAACTGACTACGAACAAAGTCCTTTTTACTTTCTTCTATATCTAATATATAGAAGAAAGTATTGGATTCGTGCAAATTTTCGAATTTCGAATTTTGACGGATTCGAACGTTTTGAGGTGTGCTGAGTCCATTTCGACCATTTTTGGAAAATGTCTGTCTGTCTGTATGTGTGTGTGTATGTGTGTGTGTATGTGTGTCACGTCTGTGTGTGACCAGTTTTTTGTGGCCGCTCTACAACAAAAACTACCGCATGAAATCGAACGAAATTTAGTACACATATGTACCCCTATGTGAACTTGTGCCCATTAGTTTTTGGCGCGAATTCCTCCAAGGGGGGTGGAGCAATGGGACGTTTTTCGAGTTACGCGTGCTTGCTATTCCTCAGGAAGTTACTGGCGGAATCAAACAAAATTTGGTCCATATGTTGGTATTAACAGGAACAGGTGCTGATTCAATTTTGGTGTTGATAACTCAAACGGGGGTTGAGCTGTAGAACGTTTTTTGTCGTCAATTGTGACTGCTGTATCTCAAGAAATAATGAACGGAATGAAAGAAAAATTTATCGGCAAGTAGCCCTTAGTGGGTATAAGAACTGATTTTAGTTTTGTGTCAACAGCTAAAAGGGGGGTAGCGCAATCACCCGTTCTTTTTTTCCATTTTGAGTGCCCTATCTTAAGAAGTAATGCTACGTTCTGGTTGAAATTTGGAATATATGTGAATCCATATGTAAACAGGCTTTGGTTCTATTTTGACGCCGATCGCTCCACGAGGTGTTGATTTTTTTTTTTTTTTTTTTTTTGCGAATAAAAATATTTTTATTAATGCAACAATAAGAAAGATAAATCGTAATAGATTGTCGTCTGCGTATTTCTCGTGATTTTAATTGTATGGAAATGATAGGAAATATTATCTCAATGATTTAAAATTTTTAACTGTTGCCATCTTATGTTTGTTAACAAATAAAATATTTGTAATTAATTCAAGCAAGGCTTTTAAAATAACTTTCAATTTTCGCTCTTTGCTTTGCTTTTGCAATAATTCAGACATTGGGATAGTCGTCAAGTTTTTGCATGTGTAATTTTGTTTTTGTTGGGAATATTGCTTCCTCGTCAAGCATGGGGAGGGATCAGAAAAAGGAAAAATATAGAAGAAAGTTTCGTGATGGCCACAACATACTAGTTTTTAAGGTGGGGTTCATTAAATTAACCATTCGTGACAAGGGGGAGGAAATAAATGACAAGAGGGACATACAGTGGAGAAAATGTGACATCAAGCTTCTTTTTTTGATAAGAAAGTTTATTAAAAACAGTATGACATGTGGCAAAGGAAATAGGGAGCATGGTGAAGTGTGAAACTTTGTGACAAAGGGGAGAGGGGTCAAAATCTTTTAAAAGTGCATTGGTCAGTTATTTCCTAAACCGTAAACATATCACAAAAGCGATTTTTTTTAAAATAAAATTGCACTATTATTATCATGTCCAGTGTTTTTGAATGGACAATTTTTAATGTAGCAAGTATCATTCGTTCATTTGTTTGTTTGAAATTTTATATTTCTAATGGAAGAGGTCAAGGCAACTTACTCAATAATATTAAACTTTTTAGAAGAAATATTGTTCATGAAGAAGTTTTACGTGTAGTCTGAGTTTTGCAGCATCGTTTCATTCGGGAAGATTTTGATAATTGGGAAATGGGCGCTCTTCATTCATTGGCGTCAAATTTTTGGCACCAATTGCAGCGCGAGAAATGTTTTTTCTTTGCATACGCAAGCAAAGAGTAGGGAAATACATATTTGCATGCGGTTACCTCAATACAGGGGCTGTCCAAGAATGTAGTCCCACTCTAAGGTGGGGTTCACGAAACAGTAAAAGTTTGTGACAAGGGAGAGGACACAAATGACAGGAGGGACATACAACGGGGAGAATGTGACAACAAGCCTTTTTTGTTACTTGGAACTTTATATTTCTAACGACAAAGAAGCAACTTACTCAGTAATAGTAGACGTTTTATAAGTAATATTGTTTACACAGAAGTTTTTCATATAAACTGAGTTTTGATGCTTCATTTCATACGGGAATATTTCCAAAATTGTATCACTGACGATTTTTACCCATTGGCGTCCTTTTTTTGTTTCCAATGCCAGCGAAAATATTTTTTTTTTCTTTGCATACGTAAACAAAGAGTCTGGAAGAATCTATTTGCATAGGGTAAGCACAAAGCAACACGGTATCCAAAATAAAATGAATCAAGCCAGGAATTGGACGACCACTTCTCAATGGGGCTGTTTTCTTCAGTCAAAAGTACTACTTTTAGTCACTGAAATTGATAGAATAAGTAAAAGAAATAACATGGGGCCAGAAAAAACTTTTGTTTTCTCGACGGTTATTTTTTATTCATATTTCAAACGTTCGATTTTGGAAATAAAGCGTGATCTTTATGACGTTACAAGGGATGTACTTTGGCGCACTACTCCATTGCCGTGCTAAATGTTTACGCTCTGCTGTCGACCGCCTTTCCACGCTATGATCATGTGCGCCGTGCGCTAATGGCATCAGCGAATGGCATTTCATCGCCTTTGATGCCATGTGCAGAAGCGTAAAAACTGAATTTCAATCTGCGCACCGACTAAAATAATTGTTAAAAAATGGTTAAAATCCATGTTTCTAAACTTGCTTTTTCAGAAAAAACATTTTAAAAGTTTCGGAAACGACCCCATTGCCGAAATATCCCCTCTCATCGATATATTTTGAGATTGACGAACAAAAAGCAAAATTGGGAAAAATTACCTTTTGTCATTGCGTGTACGTATAAATGTTGTCTGTTTCCGGGTATGCAGTAAACCAGAGTAAAAGTAGAAATAAAAATGTTGGGAACAGTTAAATTCATACAAGGTTTCTCAAATATTCATTTATGAATAGGGTCGAATTTCGACCACTGGGCGAACACTAGTGGGTAGAAAGGCACAAACTTAGTTTGTAGCATGGGGGTGTGCACCTCGAAGCGATGTTTCGAAAATTCGATTTTGTTATTTTTCTATTCTAATTTTAAGCCCATTTTTCACAGAAATTTAATAAAATGGGAAAGAATTTGTTCTGAAAATTATCTTTCTCTTCTTTACTTCTTTATCTTTCTTTTCTTTACTTCTTTATCTTTCTTCTTTTCTTTTCTTCTTTACTAATAATAAAGCTGAAAGCCTTTCTGTATGGATGTTTGGATCCCTGTGACTTGCATACCGCCTAGACCGTTAAGCCGATTTTCATGAAATTTGACACAAAATTAGTTTGCAGCATGGGGGTGTGCACCTCGAAGCGGTTTTTCGAAAATTCGATGTGATTCTTTTCCTCTTCCAATTGTAAGAACAAAATTATCAGAAGATGGACGAGTCATTTACGAAATTAGCATAACGTGGAACCGTCACATGGGCACGAGCCAATGGGCGAGATGCGAAATGATCATAACGTGGAACCGTAACACGGGCACGAGCCAAGTGGCGAGAAAATTCACCATACATTGTTTGTAAATATACAGGCGAACCAAAGGACCTTTTAATTTTTATATTACGGGCAAAACCGTGCGAGTACCACTAGTAATAAATATAGTTTGGTGGAAATCGTGTGCTGTCTCTCAAACTCCAATCCAGTAAAATTCATGATGAAGTAGGAATTTAGGACATTGAATCCAAATGTCCCGTACCTGCAACAAGTTAAATATGTTTAGATTTAATAATTATCTTTCATTTATTTTGGAGTTTTTCTAGTCCAGACTTCATTCAGATAAGATTCCACGTGAACAGGAGCAGGAAAGTGATCGAAATCCCTCCCGCTTTCAGTTTGAGCGGAACGTGAATCTCTCTCTCTCTCTTCCAGGAGACGCCGGCCGGAGGACGGAGCTGCGTCGGAGACGGACTGGAAAGGGCGGACCGCGTTGCATCTTGCAGCAATGGACGGAGACACGGAGAGGATCAGGGAGCTGCTGGAAGGAGGATGGAACACAAGGGCGAGGGATCTGAATGGAAAGACGCCCCTCCACCTGGCCCTGTCGCATCGGATGGAGGCCGCGGCAGAGCTGCTGGTGAATGCGGACTGCATCACGGATGTGGTGGATGGCTACAGGTGGACCCCTCTGCATCACGCTGCCGAGTGTGGGTTCGTGAATATCGTCCGTATCCTGCTCGCGGGGAGAGCGGATGTAAATCGGAAAAACAGAGTTGGATGGACGCCCCTCCATTACGCCGTGTTCTGGAGGAAGGAGGCCGCGGCGGAGGCGCTGCTGGAGGCCGCCCCCGAATGCGACGAGCCGGACGGTTGGGGCAGCACCCCCCTGCACTATGCTGCAATGAATGGTCTCGCGCGGACAGTTCAATCTTTGCTGTCGAGGGGTGCGCGTCTGAAGCTTAAAGACGAAGATGGACACTGTCCCCTGTACTGGGCCCTGATGCGTGGACACGACGGTGTGGCGAGAGTGCTCCTGGCGACGTACGCCTGGAATAATATCGAGGTACATTGGGAAGAGATGCGGCTCTCGAAGGATAAGGAGGAGCGCGGCGTCCGGCTGCTCTCCGAGTGCAAAGTCGAGATGAGGGAGGCCCGGGTGGAGGGGTCCCGCCTCTCCCTCCGCGACCTCGCCCGGCGACACCCCTCCCGCCTGGCCCGGCGCCTCTCCGACGAGGCGATCCGGCGGCTCTCGGACCGGGACCTCCTGGCGCGGGACTTCCCGCTCTTGGGCGACCTCCTCCTCGTCCGGCTGGGGGAGGTCCGGGAGAGGAGGGCCCTGGAGGACCGCTTCCTGCGCTGCTTCCCCCTCCTCTGCCCGCCCCTGCCCCCCACCTGCACCGACGTCCTCCTCGCGTGCCTGGCGGACGACGACCTGAGGCACTTCGCCCGGGCCGCGGAGCTCTAGTCCCCGGCGAAAAAGAAAATAAAGATCAGGACTTGAACTGTATGAATCTTTTGTTTTTGAATGTGCCTGAGATAGTTGACTGAACTTTATCTGCTGTTTTCGTAAACAAACCCCTTTGTCTTGTCAAGATGATTATTCTGAGACACCTTTCAAATAGCTTTGTACATCATGTGCGAAATGCTTTGTGTGTATGAAACACGTAATAAAAGGAATATTCAAGCCATTGATAAATTCTCTTTGTACCCTATTGGCACGAAAGAAATAGAGTGAGCCGAAAATTTTAACCCAGCTTAAAAACTCAGAAAGACATCAAAATGGCTCGATGCGTAATCGGGGGATATTCCGATAATTGGGGATCTGGTGCGGTGGTCTCATTTTCGGGGTGAATATTTTTTTTTTTGTAAGATGCCTCTCGCGCTGGCAGTGGAACTGAGAATGGACGCCAATGAAGAAAGACCGCCAGATTCCCAATGATCGAAATCTTCCCCGGAATATTATTCTGCGTACAATTCGCCCCCCCCCCAAAAAAAATTGAAAATCGCATTTTTTGGACTTACGGCGCTATTGCTCTGAGGTACAGATTTAAAAATACAATTTTTTTTATTTTGGGTTTGTACTTGCAGCTTTGGCAACTGAAGTCTATTTATTACTGGGAAATGACAAAAATGAGCTTATAATTTAATGCATAATGTATGTAAACAATGATGTTAAGAAGCATGCATCCATTTAGCCAAAAAGAAAACTAGGAGCTGCGAAGAATCGCTTTCAATGCAAAAAATGTTGATAAATGGCTGACCACACAGAAGAGAGCGTTTGTCCGGTGTCTCATCGTCCATAAGCTCGCATTTTTATGCATTGGAAAGCAGTTTCCTTTCACCTCCATACATGCAACAATGTACGTACATTCATATGAGTGCAATCATTTACATTTTCCAACATTGCTTATGTTTATACTTTGATTGAGAAATAAAAAACATTTGAGCTCTGTTCCTTTCAGTTTTGTACTCGAAATCGAAGGGTGCATATAGAAAAGAGCTCGTTTAACATCTACTGTGAAACACAAAAATGCTAAATAGAAGAGGTTATTTTTTTTACTGAAAATGAATACTTTTTTAACTTTGTAGCTTTTAGTTATATTTTACAATCAGAAATAAAAATAAAATAGAAAAAGTAAGGTCTTAAATTAATTCTGAACAGTGCTATACCCTATGAATTAAGATGAATCTTTGAGGGCACCATTCACTCATCTATGAACTCATTTAGGGATCAGCAAGTCGTTTTATCTGGGGTCCTGGGAAAAAATCATACCTTACAATCTTTTCAACATTTTGCTTACAAATTGATATTGAAAAAAGTGGTGTTCCCATAGGTTTTCTCCATATACGCTGTATACCGTCAAACATTTTTTAGACACATAGCGTATACCCTCAAACATTTTTTAGACACATAGCGTATACCCTCAAGCTTCATAAATTTTCATATTATAACATACTATGTATATGATCGCATACACAAATTTAGCGTAATGGATTTCTTTAAGTATACGCTCAGAAAAATCGATGGGAATATCACTGATTAAAAGTCCTTTCCATGGTACGAGACGGTACATAAAGAATAGTTTTGTCAGCAGGTTTTATTCCACAAATACAATTAAAACAAATAAGCAATGTTCGTTTCAGTATCAAAAGTAAAGATTTATCGTAGGTATATAAAACAGAAAATTAATATTACTAGTGTAGAAAAAAAACTTTTTTTTTGTTATACGGACCTGATTTTCACGTAAAATGATGCGCTGAATTCAAATATGCAAACAGTTTTTCGCCATCACCCACAGATTTTGTGTAACACTAGGCAGAAGTTTGAAAGAAATGCGCAAATTCAATGCAAAGAAATGCGCAAGATGATTATTCTGAGACACCTTTCAAATGGCTTTGTCTATCGTGTGCAAAATGCTTTGTGTGTATCAATCACGTAATAAAAGGAATATTCTAGCCATTGATAAATTCTCTTTTATTGTACCCTATTGGCACGATAGAAGTAGAGTGAGCCGAAAATATTGACCCTGCTAAAAAACAGAATGACGTTCACATGGCTCGATGCGTCATCGGGGAATATTTCGATAATTGGGAATCTGTCTCGGCCGTCTCATTTTTTGGGGTAAATATTTTTATTTCGGTAAAATACTTCTGGCACTGGAGCCAAAAAATGGACGCCAATGCAGAAAGATCGCCAGATCCCCAACTGTTGAAATCTTCCCCGGAATATGCTTCTGCGTGCAATTCACCAAAAAAATTGAAAATCGCATTTTTTGGACTTACGTCGGTCTTGCTCTGAGGTACAGATTTAAAATTACTACTTTTATATCTTGGGTATTTGTACTTGCAGCTTTTTCAACCGAAGTCTGGTTATTATTGGGCAGTGCCTGAAATGACAAAAAAAAAAAAAAAAAGCTTATAATTTAATGCATTAGTTATCTTACTAATGTATGTAAACAATGATGTTGAAAAGCATGCGTCCATTTAGCCGAAAAGAAAACTGTTTCGGAGCTGCTAAGAATCTGTTGAATGCAAAAATGTGGGTAAATGGCTGTCAAGACTTGACGGCACAGAAGAGAGCGTTTGTCGGGTGTCTCTTCGTCCATAGGCTCGCATTTTTATGCATTGGGAAGCGGTTTCCTTTCGCCTCCACACAATGCAATGATGTACGTTCATTCACATGTGAGCAGTCATTTACATTTTCCAACATTGTTTATGTTTATACTTAGCTCAAATGTTTTTATTCGTTTATCTATGTCAATTTGAAGATTCACTGTGACAAGAAACATGACATTTCATGTAAAACCTGTGTCAGTTTTTTTAAGCCCCCATAGAAAAAAATTTTTTTTTCTTTGAGTCATATACTTTTCCTTTTAGTTTTGCACTAAAAAATCGGACGGTGAATATAAAAAAGAACATTACTGTGAAGCACAAAAATGCTAAATAGAAGAGTTGATTTTTTTAAATGAAAATGAATCCACTTTTTTAACTTTGTAGCCTTTGATTTTATTTTACAATCAGAAGTAAAAATAAAATAAGTAAGGTCTTAAATTTATTCTGAACAGTGCTATACCGTATGAATCAAGATGAATATTTGAGGGCATCATTCATTCGTCTATGAACTCTGATCGGCAAGTCGTTTTATCTGGGGTCCTGGGAAAAAGTCATACCTTACGATCTTTTCAAAATTTTGCTCACAAATTGATATTGAAAGCAGTGGTATTCCCATCTCCGTATACGCTGTAGACTCTCAAATATTTTTTAGAGACGGCGTACACCCTGAAACTTCATAAACTTTTATATCATGACATACTATGTATATGATCACATACACAAATTGTGCGTAATGGATTACTGGAAGTATACCCTCAGAAAAATTGGTGGGAATATCACTGATTAAAAGTCCTTTCCGTGGGAAGAAACGTTACATTCAGAATAGTTTTGTCAGCTGGTTTTATTCCACAAATACAAATAAAACAAATAAGCAATGTTCGTTTCAGTATCAAAAGTAAAGATTTATCGTAGGTAAAACACAGAAAATTGAAAATTAATTAAAAAAAGGTTCTTACATTTCCGTGAAGGACTTGCACAAAATGAAAATTCTTTCCAAGTAATGGAAACTAAAAAGGTCAACGAAACTAAATAATTGTGTAGCTACATATCAAGTAATAAATGTGAATGCAAACAGTAAAAAATGACCGGTTTCAGAAACATAGTAAGTTTTGGTGTTACGGCAAGGGACAAGTGCCAAATGGCACAGATAATGGGACTTGGACTTTGAGAAAATACCAAATTTTAAGTACAAAGTTTACTGCATAAGGGCATAAAAGTCATTTTGCCGACATCAAACTATCAACAAACACAGCCCGATCTTTCTGATATTGGACGTAGGGCAAATTTCTATTTCAGGACCCCCTCCCCTAGAGCCCAAGATTTTTGAAGAATCGGAGCACAAAAATCCTTTTGCACACCCACCCATTCCCGCTCATTCTATATAAGGAAGCAATAAAATATTTCGATACTTTCGTATTTACACAGCCGTGCTAAATTTGGTGGAGCCTCATATCACAATATACAGTCGAAGCTAGATAACTCAAAGTTTCCATCGGGTCCCAAACTCTTGAGAATGTTGTGGGAACTTCTCAAGCACAAGGAACTTTTAGCAGGTCCCTTGGGACTTCGAGTTGTCGAGGGTTGACTGTAGTATATACATTTAAAAAAAAAAGAGATATAGTATACTATAATTATATAAGCTGTGATTTTAAACCGTAAGTATTAAAGTTTTCGATGATGTAACTTTTTACTGTAAATACAGACTAAACGAGTTGTTTTGGGATTTGCAAAAGAGATCAAATTTCTAAGGGGAAGTTTTATCATCAAATAAAGAGTTATTTTTTCTTGGTCTTTTCATTTGCAAAAATATTAATGACAACATTCTACTTATTGAAATCATTATTTAAGCATAATAATGATAAGGATGACAGCATGGTTGCCACACTTCCGTCCAAGGGACGGAATTCCGTCTTTCCAAAAATTTCGGCCATCGGATTTTTTTTCCATCTTCAAAATGAATTTTATAGATGAAACAAATCTTTAATTTTGAATCTCTCACTCTCAAAAAAGGTCTTATTCTTCTGAGGACAAAAAACTGGCCCATGTGCTAAAGTTAAAAAGATAAGCTGTTTTTTTTTTCCAAAAAATAATTAAATAAGTCACTCAATCTGTTGATTCCAACCATTCTTATCTTAATCTGGAAAATTTTATTAAAGTTTTTATCACAATGCATCTTATAGCCAAGAACCTGAATACCTCATACCTGAATTTTTTTTAATTACTACTTTTTTGTATGAAATATGAACTATAAAATCTGAAACTTTTTTTCTGCTGTAGCAAATAGTAAGTTTTTTAGTGTATTTTATTATTAAGTTCTTTTTCTGCTTTTACCTCCAAAAAATCTTGGACAATGATATGTTATTTTTTTTTATTTTAGGTTTTAATTTTTACTTAATCTTCCAATTTGGTTTTCCTATGTAGTTACAGTATCAAAAATTAGCATTATATATGTCTAAAACATCAAACAAACTAAGCGCTAACGTTTTGGTGTCGCGAAATGGAGCCACGCGCTTTTCAGTCCTGGCCAATTTTTAGAGTGGCACCCATGGATGACAGCTTTCCTTGCTGCAAAAAAGCTCGCAAAGGAGATTTCATTCTTTTTAACAATGAAAATCATCGTTCAGCAGTGCAATTGGATATTGGCAATACTAAAAAAAGTGCGTATGATAGTCTCAACATTTGGAAACCCTAAAGAGAGGATTAACTAGTGATTGTTTCAAAATGTCCGTAGCTTCATCTTTCATTTCAATGAAGTTACTGAAATCCATTAGGGAAATCTGGCTCTACATCTTTGGCATAATCGCTCTGAAAAAATTTTGCAGCCTCATATAAACATTAGGGTTATTTTGTAAGTTGGATTTTGGGCCCCCGTGAAATCTAAGAGGAGGGACCTGTGCCCGTCCGGTAATCAGGCTCTGATAATAAAGAGAGTATTTCGTATTAAAAAAAATGATTCGTCCATCATTCTTTACCAACGTTTCTTAGTTAAAAACTTCCAAAAGATCGCATTTTTATACATAGAAAGAAGAGTTTATAAGCCGCATAAAAGCAAGTTATTCAGCCATTTTGGATCGGAGCGCGTGTTTTAGTGGTTGTCTTTTCTGGCAAGTTATCGCGTTTGGTGATTGTTCATTGCGAGCAATTATGAGCGGCACGTGAATTGTTAATTAAATAAAATAGTATTGTTGGCCAATTTGGCGAAACCTGTAACTTTGCTGTAATGCTTGCTTTGCAACTGAAAAATCCGATCCGAAATGGCTAAACTTAAGCTGATGCGTCGGCCTAGAGCCGCTATATACACGGTGTTCTGTTTTGACCTGCAAGACCTTTATTTTCGCAACCGTGTTAGTTCTAGATGTATACTTCCAATTGCAAAAATGTTCAAGATTAGAGATAGGAGTTAAGATATTGAAAGTTTGAAGTGAAAATAAAAATAAGTCGAAAGATACAAAATTTAACTTTTTATACCGTCCCCTGGTCCCCTAATTAATATTTAGGGAAATAATATCCATTGAAAAATAATTCCAACACCAAAAGTTTTAAAAGAGTACGACCAGTATTCACCGAGATATGAAGCGCAGCGTTTTGTGTCTTACATTACTTTTGAGTTTTGGAAGGAAACAAGTGTTTACAACTATGGTTGCGTTCGACGAGAGCGACCGGTTAGTTAATCACGTGACAGCTAATGATCACGTGCTCCAATCAACCAATCAACTGCTTAGAATGGTAACCGCCGTGGTAACCGGTTGATCATAGAACGATTCGGTTAGTAACCAGTTAGTTACCGGTCGACCGGTGAGTTTCGTCGAACGCAACCTATATGTGTGCACGGAGTGAGTTTTTTTCAAATTGATAGAGGTTTGGTCGTGTGTTTTTGCGTATCACGGCATAACATTTGCTTTTATTTTTGAATAGCAAAGAAAATTAATTATACCTTGTTTTTATTACTTCAACTTCCTTACATTCTTCTTAATGGGCGATAAGTTCCAATCTCATCTTCTGTATGGTTCCTTAAATCTTTGAACTGGAATATCTCCTTGAGTTTCGGTCGCACCAATGTCAAGTTTTTTGTGTCAGTAATATAGTTTCCAATGGAGATTATTTCTCTAAATATTAGTTAGGGGACCTAGGGCCCGTGTAAAAAGTTAAATTTTGTATTTTTTGACTCATTTTTATTTTTGCTGAAAACTTTCAATATTTTAACTCTGCATCTGATTTTGAACATTTTTGCAATTGGACGTTGGGACTAACGGTTGCGAAAATAAAGTTCTTGCAGGTTAAAACGGAACACCCGGTAGAAAAGAAGTGTAAGGGGTCACAGTACCTCAAAAATGATGAAACGATCAGAAAATTTTTATTGCTTATTTCAAAACTAAAAACTATTCTCAACTCGGGGGGAAAAGTTTCGTTGCTTTAGTTCAAATATTTTAAAAGTTATGAGTGGTTTTAGGCCATGCTCACTCTGTGCTCTTATGCAAAAGAAAAACTTCAAACTGCTTTTTCTCGATGATGATATTTTTGTGTTTTCATGTCGTTAGAATCCCTAAGGATTTTTTTCTATTAAATATACGACTTTTAAGTAATACCTTTTGCAATTGGGATAACATATTTGACAAAACTGTGCATTGGATAAGCATTTTATAAATGACTCAAATGTTTAGAGCATGTCAAACCTTTAAAAACCAATTTTTAAAAAAAACTTTGATTTTTTACATAATTAATCGCAGAAATTGATTAATGTGGATCAGGGTTCGGCTGGTTCGAACACTGATTCGCCTTTTGATGAGGAGATCGATGAACCGGACTTGGATTTAAATGAAATAACAAAAGAAGAAATCAGAAAAGCTATAAAAATGCAAAGGAATGGGAAAGCAAGCGGAAATGATAATTTAACTGCAGAACTTTTTAAAGTGGATCTCGATACAAGTGCAAACACGCTGCACAAATTATTTTATTACATCTGGAGGAATGAAACTTTTCCCGAATCGTGGAAAGAAGCCCAGATTGTGTGTATACCTAGGAAAGGCGATCTTACGAACTGTAGCAATTGGAGAGGAGTTCGCCTCCTATCGGTTCCTTGTAAGACCTCTTTTCTCGAATTATAATGAACGGGATGAAGGAAAGCATTGAAGACAGGTTAAGAATTGAACAGGCACGCTTTAGAGCCGGTAGAAGTACAATGAATCCATTCTTCATACTTCGAAATAAAATAGAGCAAAGCGTTGAATTCAACTCAACATTATACCTTAACTTTATTGATTTTGCTAAAGCTTTTGACAGCATAAATAGAGAGTGTGTGGAAAATTTTGAAGATGTACGGACTGCCGCAAAAAATAATTAATATCATTGAAAACTTATACCAAGGAAGCAAGGGCAGTGTTGTAATTAATGGAAATAGTGCGGAAAATTTTGAAATAAAAACTGGAGTAAGACAGGGATGCGTGTTGTCGGGACTGTTATTCAACATAGTAACTGACTGGACAATGAGACACACCCTGAAACCATGTACAGGGTGTTTTTTAGAGGTGTAGAACTTTAAGTTGGCAAAACACTGTCTGATATGTGTGCCATTTTGATAGCTGTCACTTGTTTTGTGTTCAGCTCGGTTTGCTATTTCATCATGAATAGACAACAAGGCGGTGCAACATGCCACAGAGCGCGTGTCACAAATAGTGCACATTCACTGAAATTAACAATGAGAACTAAATAAAAGACCACAGAATAAGACGAATCCCATTGACTTTTTACATGCTTTTTCTTAAGACTGTGGATCGAGCAAATGACAGGTATGGAAGATTCTACATTTTACGCTACAACATGATCTTGATTCACTATTCCCACATTCAAGCGCAGCACAATGTGATCTTTCTCCCAAACCACAAATAGAGCATGAAAGCAACAAAAACATTGTTTTAATTCTGAATTTTAAATGCGAACTTTTCCAGTACTTAGCATTGATATTCAAAATGTAAACTCACGGATCACGTGGTTTCCCCTAACCTCGAACACAAATCGTGGATAGACCCCATTAGTCGCAGTCGCTCCAAGTACCTGCGATTATCATCGACCAGTAGCTCCTATCCAGACTCGCCACTTGCAATTGTCCTTAATGTTTCAATTGGGGCCGTGGTAGCCCGATCGGTAGAGTGTCGGATTCGGGGCCGGAGGGTCCCGAGTTCGAACCTCGATGGTCGAAGACCCACCGTCGTCATTAAAGGGGACTGGGCGACGTTAAATATGCTCGTGGTCTCAATGTCCTCCGAGTGAAACGATACCTCTGGGGGTGCTAGCACCAGGTAGCTATTAGCTCCTGGACTAGTTCTAAATTCTCATTAACTGTTCGATCCGGTGATGGTGCTGCCATCTATCGGTAGATAAAATAATGGAGGCAAGGCACTTAGTATGCAATTAAATACAGTTGTAGTCAGTTGTGACTCTGAATAGGAATAGGTTTCACTGGACAGTATTCACCTGACGTCACTGCGGGTAAAAACCCTCACCGCATTGTGGGAACTGTAGCAGACGAAAATCCGGCACCACAGCGTATAATATCACTTGCTTTTGTGTGACTTATAAACTCTTCTTTCTGTTTAAAAATGGGAGATTTTTTTTACGTATTTAACTAAGAAACGCTGTAAAAGAATGATGAACGATTCATTTGATACGAAATACTTTCTTTATAATCGTATTTTCATGGGTTTAAGCCTCTTTGGTTCCTTATCACGAACATGGTGGAAAACTCGAATTCTCTTTTTATTTTCTCCGTTTCTCGGCATTTTCCATGCATTCGTAAGTCTTTTTAAGCCCTTAACATGTTCATTATGCGCATCAAGTCCAGTAATCCTTAAATAAAACGAGTTTTTTTAGCACTGCTGACACTGCGTGATTGGTCAAAATACCCGCAGACGGACAGCTAGTGGGACCGTTGCCAAACCGTGAATAAGGTCCCTTGAACTCGACATCCAACAGCGATTGCAAACCCGGTGGATTGCGATTGTCTTTTTTGCGATTGTGTAGTGTTTCACTTGAAGACTTGTGTTTTTCTCCACGCTCGACTCCTCTCCTCTTCCTTTCTTGTTCATGAACGGCAGCAGCGTCTCCCTAGTTACGTCATCTGCATCGAGCATTTGTTTTTCTTTCTCCATTCGTGCCAAAATGTCTGCACCGCTGGAAGGGAACCCGCACGTGTTTCTCGATGTCAGGATTGGCGAAGAGCGAGGTCAGTCCCACCCTTTACAATATGTGTCTCTCCGATCTACCACATAATAATCATTTTAGATCAGCTTAACTGTTCAGCTGTCGCCCGAAAGGTTGGGAAGTTATACAAATACAATACAAATACAAATGTGACGACCAGCAACAGGCACTGGGCCCAGCTAGGCTGGTCCTAGTCAATTAATTAGTCCCCAATGAAGATCAATGGCCCTCTTAAAGCTATCCACTCCCTTGCTCATTACCGCCTCTTCCGGTAAGCTATTCCAAGTGCCCACGACCCTGCTAAAGTAGTAGTTTTTCCTGATTTCCAAGTTAGCCTGAGATTAAATAGCTTAAAACAATGACCCCTTGTCCTGCTTTCCTCGCAAAAATTTAATCCATTTACATCTTTCATTTTGATAAATTTAAATAACTGAATCATGTCCCCTCTGACTCTCCTTTGCTCCAGGCTATACATGTTAAGCCTATTAAGTCTGGTATCATAATCTAAATCTGAGAGTCCCCTTACTAATTTAGTTACCCTTCTTTGAAGTTGCCGGTACTGTCCGTTTTAAATACAGTGCAACCTGTATATCTCGAACCTGCCTATCTCAAAAACCTCTCTATGTCGAAGTTCTTCATTTTCCCTGCACATAAAGTATTATCTCAATGTTTTCCCCCATGTTTATCTCAAATCAAATTTTCCGAAAACCTGTATATCTCGAATTTCGACTAAAGTGTCTTTCTTGAATTCGATCCCCGACGGTCTTTATTAACTGGAATTTGGAGACGAAAAGCATTTTTCTTAATATTAGCAGTCACATAATGCTCCAGAATTAAAACTTTATGTACAAGAAGCAAGTTTTCCAGCAATTATATCCGTTCGGAAACTGAGAGGAAGGGGACATTGTTGATGAGTAAAATTGCTTCCAAAGTTTTACTTTCAAGTCATTGCTCCGATTACTTATTTTTAGAACTTTTTCAAAACCTCTCTATCTCGAAACCTCCATATCTCGATTTTTTCATCTCTTCCATAACATTCGAGGTAGACAGGTTCGACTGTATTCCGTTTCGGTTTGGAATTGTCCTAAAAAATCGGTGCTGTGTCATCCATTTGAAAGAGATGTATCAGTAGCAGTGGCGCACACAGGAATTATGCGAGGGGAGGGTCCGAGATCAAAAGCCTCATTTTCATATTTACCCCAATACATCGTCAAACATATTGACTTGATTTTGTCGATTCGCGTGAACGGAAAACAGTAAAAAATAAACTATTGAATAAACAATTAGCATTTTGTAATGAAATATACTTAAACAAATTACCAGAAAGTAAAATAACTTTACGCTTTTACTTTTCTAATAGTTAAGAAATGGATGCAGCAAAGCAGATTCATCGTTGTAAAAGCACCAGAAGTTCATAGAATGTCATTTTAATCCATAAATACAAAACTAAAAACATCGTTATTATAGTGTGTTCATTTAAAATCACCATTCTGCTTCTTTTAGGTCATTTGTTATACAAAAAGTGTATAATATTTTAAAAAATCTTTTAGCATAAGGATTTTATTTTTTATATTTATTAGAACTGAAATTATTGTTCGCTTTGTTTGGAAATATTTTACGTACAAAATACATAGAATCGTAATCAATCGGGGAAAAACAAGACTTATGGGAGGGGTCCGGACCCCCTGGACCCCTCCCTTGTGTGCGCCACTGATCAGCAGTCATTATTTTCTCGCAGTATTTAGCAGTGCGGCATGAATGGTGCTGTTTACGACCTCTGTCTCTTAGGAGTGCTTCATTGACATTTCGCGCAGTGGAGCAGCCACGGGAGAGGTTTTAGAACACAAGCACATTCATTTCCTCCATTAAGATCAAGGGAAAAAGCAGAATATTTGAGCTTTTCCAAGCAGAATAGGTTTCAACAAAATATTTTACTGTTTTCAATAATCGAGAAGCAGTCAGAAATTACTTTTCAATTCTTAAATATAAAAGTTGTATTTCATGATGAGCAACCCACGTCCCCCCTGGTATAAGATCGCTAAAATGGTGTCAATAAAGCTCTACAGGGTACAGAGGTCGAAATTAGCATCAGCTACTTAGGTGCCATTGGCAACCAATATTTTTTTTCTTAGGTGCCGTTATGCTTTACTTGGTTGCAAGTTGCAAATGCGTTCAATAACATGCTGAAATTTATACTAAACTATAATATGCATGCAAACAAGCTGATATATATGTACAATGCATTAAAATAATGCATTTTGAAATCACCTGCTAAGTTTATACAAGTACCATAATTACTATTAACTTAATTTAGTGACATAAAAAAAAAAGACAAATTCTAGATTTTAAAAGTATTAAAAATATTGACAAGATGCAAAAGGATTGCAATCTCGAACACGATACGCAATTTTTCCACAAAGTACAAGTTTAGTGTTGGAATGATTTCGAAAATACATTTATTCATCAAAAAGAAAAACAAACGCAGAAAACAGGTTAATCTGAAGTGGCATGTGTCCAATTGCCAAATAATATTAATATATTTACAAGATTCGAAAGGATTGAAAGGTCAAAAGCGAAAATAAACTTCCCGCAAAGCACGTGTTCATTGTCCGCATGTATTGAAAAAATAATATGTTATAAATTAAAATAAAAAAGAAAAAAAGCTAACCTAATCGTAGCATATGTAAAAAAAACTTCTATATTTTAAAAGTATTATAATATCGGCAAGATGCAAAAGGATTGCAATATCAAACACCAGAACTATTATTCCGAGAAGAACGTGTTCAGTATTGAAAATTGCATTTATGATGTGTTTTGAAAAACAATTGAGCGCAATTTAATAAATATCTTTAAAAATAATAATAAAAATAAAAAAAGCGAATGAACCGCCTGCACTAATCAACAAGAAAACTACTTATTGTTTCGAATCTTGCAGTAGGACAACCATCGATGAATCCAGTATCTTCTTTTTTTCCAAAATCTTTACAGACTTTACATACCATCAGGTCTGCACCCTTTCTTTCCAACCACGGAAAATGCTTTTGCCACTTGATGAAATTTGCAGCGTTGACACTTTTCCATGTACATTTAGAAGTAGCATCTACTTCGTCATTATTTTTTTCTATTTCGACTTCATCGGCAATTCTTGGCCGTTTATTTCCGCTAGCCCCCAAGCAGAATACTTGACAATGTTCTGCAACGTAAAATCATTTGAAAAAAAATGGTTCTGCAAGTACTTCAAGCATTGATACACAAGCAACAAACGTTACCTTTTCCACAAATCGAGAGCCCGTAGTCAAAATCGTTTCATACAGAAGATTTTTTTTTTTAACTTTACTTGTTGGTATGCATTTCTGTGGAACCTAAACCGATTGAAATTCTCCAAAAATATTTTATATGCTTTCTAAAATGCTGAAGAATCAGAATCTTTTCAGATTTAAAACACGAAATTTCTGCAGATACAAGTATCTTTCAACTCCAGATAGAATTTTGCACAAATTCTGCAGATTTCTATTAAGTTCAAAGTAAATTTTAAGTTCCTGCAGAAGACTTATCGATATACAACATTTTTCGCGAGCTTTCCGCCGAATTATCATAATTTTCGAGAAATTTAGGTTTTTTTCTAAATTAAAGAAATTTGCAGAATTTGTGCAAAATTTTATCTTGAGTTAGAAGATATTTGTAGGAAATCTGCAGTTTCTGCAGAAATTTCACAGAAATCTCTAGAATTTTGGCAGAAAATTTGTCTGCGTTTTCGTCTCACGTTTGAACAGAATTGTTCTGCAGCTCAGTCATCTGTTCTGCGACGTACGTCGCAAATTTAGCAGTATTCTGCTTTGGGGTCCGCTAGTATTTAGTGGCGTAAAATATGACTTTAAGTTACGTTTACTCATATTTTTAACAAATAAAAAATGATGGTAGCGATGATTAAAAAAAAAAAAGAAAGAAAAAAAGATGAGCGAAATCCTGTGCGAAAAAAAAGGAATCCTCGTGCTCGCTGTGCGTTCGTGTTACGATGGGGGGTCGAACTTGAAGCATGAAAAAGATCAGACTATCTACTCAAACAACCCTGAGATGAGTCCGGTTTTTAGGGGTGGGGCGATCGGGGGTACACAACACTAAGGGAACAAAGGGGAGAAAAGATTACTCCAGAAAGAGGAGGAATGGAGGGGTGTGCTTGCAATGACACTGGCTGCTACAGTTCGCAGGCGAAGGTGGGGGGGGGGATTGTTTAAGCTTTTCCGACTGAAAGCGATACTTCCAGGAAATTTTCCGCGATCGCAACGCACGCAGGTGTTTTTGGAGACAAATCTTCCGAAAGTGAAAGCTTAGTAGGGGGGAAAGCTAGGCGTCACAGTGACGACTACGTTTCAAATTGCAGTCGTCAAAATGAAATTTACAGTTGCAAAATACGACTAACGACCGCTAATTTCGAGCACTGACAGGGTATCATGGTCCCTCAGCACTTCCATCTCTGTACAACTTCTTTTTAGGGACATCTAGTGAGAGGAAGCCTACCGCACCCGATTTTCTGAGGCTCTTAACCAATTCTCATCGAAAGATCGAAATCGTTATTAGCTAGCATTTGCCATTCAAAAATACATGAATGTATTTTAGGAGGAGCTTTTAAGTGATCTCGCGAAAAACACGCAAAAAATGAATATAAGATTAAAGTAAAACTAATAATAACTTTTCCCACTTTCTTCGTTTCATAGTGACATCAATACGAATTATTAATTGTTTTTAAGAACTTACTTAGAATGAATAATTACTAATCTGTAGAAATTCTTTGATATTGAGTAATTACGCACAAGGGCACCCATATGCATAATTTTAAGGGGGCTCAAAAATTTTCCCCATGGTTTAGCAGAATATTTTCCCCATGGAAACTGATTTTAGTACAGATTAGAGATGTTAAAATTTGACATTTTTTTTTTATAACCTATTCATTATTGGCTCATATTATTCATTAATGGCTGGAAATTTTTTTTTTATGCATTTTGGCAAAGAAAAAAGCACTAACAGCAAGGAAGTTCTCATTTCTAAGGGGGGGGGGGGCTTGAGCCCCCCTACCCCCTATATGGGTGCCCTTGATTACGCATTGTAAATGAATGGGAAAGAAAGCAACAATTTTTGATTTTGAAAACCCCTCCCAGAAAAATTTTCTGGCTGCGCCACTGATTTCACGGTATTTTGGACAATTGTAGAGTCCGTAACATTCCACATTTTTGCCAGAACTATTTACTTTACTGTTTGATTGGCACATTATTTCATTTCGAGTGTTGGTAAGACGAACTCAAAATGAAAGAATGTGCTAATCAAACAGTAAATTAAATAGATATGGCGAAAAAAGTAGGAACTACTTTGATATACCCCCCCAAATCGGAAATTTGGCGACGTTTTTTTTCCTCGCCAAGGGAAATACCTGTTTTTGGCACCTTTTTTTCCCACAAAACTTTTTTTAAAAAACTCAAAAAATGATACAAAATGCAAGAATACATTAAATTTTGCAACAGGAAAAACCTAAAAGCTGAAAAAAACCTAAATTGGCAAAACCAAAATAAGGAACAGCAACCCTAAAAAGTCCGTAGTAGTGTCAGATTTGGCGCATAATTTTTAGGGGGGGTATATCAAAGTTATACCAAAAAGTCATTTTCCGGACTGTAAGACATAAATATCAAAAATATATTGTGAAATGCCCCTTCAGTAATTTCGTTCAGGAAGTGATGACGAAAATCTGTTTTTTTACAATTTCACTTTGTATTAGTTGAAACGTGTCAATGAAGCATTCATCATAAAGGGATTACGTTCGGATCAATTTGCGGAATGGAACTCCGGAATTCGCAGAATGAGGATAGATGTTCCGAATCAACAGAACTCCAAATTTGACCGATTGATAACTTCGCAGAATAGAATTCCTCTCGAATTTTTTCAAAATGGGGATATGTTTGCGGGAATCCAAGGTACGAAATTCGAGGGAAAAAGGAATTTTTGGGAGGCCCCGGTTTCGGATGTACTCGGGGCTCCAAAGTTTTTGACGCCTGTGCCTGATAAAAGGTCCGATTTTGTTCTTTTCCTTTTCACCTTGCCATTAAATTAAATGAGCAGTTTGATTTGACCGCTGGTTTTGTTAAATATTTCTCAACATCCCTGAATTTTTGGAAAATGTTCAGTTTATCACCGTTTTTTTTGGATTACTTTTTAACAGAACCTTGTAAACTGTATGAACGTGTGGGGTGCATGGTCCGACTTGGTTGATATGCTTTTCAGAAGCGACTTCTGTTACGATTTCGGTGATAAGTATTTGGGCCTGCAATGGAATTTCAAATTGCCAGCCAGCATATTTGTCAAATTTTAAAACTCATGGCTAAATGCTAAAATTTCATTCTTTTTTGTGTGAAAATTTTCAACTTTTTAAATACAAATACAAAAGTGACGACCAGCAACAGGCTCTGGGCCCAGCTAGACTGGTCCTAGTCCATTTACAATCCCCAGTGAAGATCAATGGCCCTCTTAAAACTATCTACTCCCTTGCTCATGACCACCTCTTCCGGTAAACTGTTCCACTACCCTGCTAAAATAATCATTTTTTCCTAACATCCATGTTAGCCTGAGGTTTGAATAGCTTAAAACAATGACCCCTCGACCTGTTTTCAGTGCTAAACTTCAGCCCCGTAACATCTTTCATTTCGATAAATTTAAACAACCGAATCGTGTCCCCTCGGTCTCTTCTTTGCTCAAGACTGTATATTTTTAGTCTTCTAAGCCTGGAATCATAGTCTAAGTGGGAAAGTCCACTTTAAAGCTACTGCAAACAAAAATCGTAACAGCAAGCCCTTCTCAAAACTCGCAATTGCAGAAATGAACCCTTTTTGTGCAAAAAAATAAAAATCGGAAGTTTTTTAATGTATAAATGTTCATTATGTTTCATTTTCCTCCTTCTTATAACATATTTGAACTTAGCCACAAAATACTTCCAAATTTTTCAGAAAGCAAGGCTCGATTTATACCTGGGTTTCAATTTTCCTCCAATTTCCCTCCTAAAAGTCAACTTATGCCCGATGGTATTTGTATACAAAGTTCTGTTGTTGCAATCAAAATTAAAAATCATTTATGTAAATGTATTTTTTTTAAAAACTAGGGGGCTCTTCCCCCTGCTCGCTAATGTTCACCAACCCCCGAAGCTTGTTTCACAGTCTTATTTGATTCGCAAAGGTTTAAGTCGTCGGTTAGAAAGAAATAGATTAAAAACGCATTATGAGTTCTTTTTGGATCAAATAACTTGTAACAACTTGCAGAGTCCTTAAGGGCTAAGGGGCTCCTGAGCATTGCAAAACTGCAGTTTTGCATATTTATGGTACCAGTAATATAATTATGCTCTTTAGCTCGGTTCTTGAATTGAGTTGGGGCTAAGATTTTTCGTTAAAATCAAAACCCTTAAAGTTTGTGAATAAGAAATAAGAAGAAACATGTAAATCGAAAAGACGTAACTATGGCAACGCCAAATAAAACATCAATAATTTTAATGGAGATAAGGATTATTCAAACTTGATATTTAACAGCTTGTAACTTTTTTCCTTTGAAGTTTTTCGACCATAGGTCAAGTTAGTTCTGAAGTAAAAAAAGCTGTTCTTTTCAGTGGTGTCAAAAACAAAACTGTAGGACAATTCCTTCGCTTTTTACTGATAGATTTAATGAAGGAAGTAGTGCCTAAATTTTAGCTCAGCCTAAAAAAGTTCGAGCTAAAAACCAAAATAACTCCTGCTGTATTTAAGTTAGAGCATTGAAACAAATTGTGTAGAATGCGGAAAATTCTACCCTTTCCAACGATATATAATATTGATAGGAACTGATGTCATATACCCCACCTTTGGCGACTTTTTCCTGTTGGCTCCAAGAAAGCGTTGCCAAGAAAACAATGTATGATGACATATGTCATACATCGTTCTTAGCAGGCTTGGAGTCGATTACGAGGGAATGTAATCGATTACGATTATGATTACGGGCCAAAAAAAAAGGGGGATTACGATTATAATCATCTGGCAAAACGTAATTACAATTACAGCAATTATCCGATTATGTAGAAAATGTAATCGATTACGATTATAATATGCCGATTACGATTTTGGTTACGATTACAGACTTATATTATAATGTATATATATCACTCATTTGCATCAACAACGTGATAGTTGAAAATTATGTTTTTTGATTTAATATTAAAGAGATAATTGCAACTACCGTGTTGTATTAACTTAAAGATTATTTACTTTGTATTATCGAGCTGTTGCAGGAAAAAAACGTTAAAAGAAAGATTTAAAAAAAAAATCTAGAAAATTCAAATTGTGTACATTACACAATGCTACAATGACTGTACAGGTATAAGCATACTCTTTTTCAAATGGATACACAGTGCATTTGGTTTTTGACTCAGCTGTTCATTATTATTTTGCCATTGCAGTAGTTCTGCCTTAGCTCTGGCTTAAGGGCAATGACTTACTGCTAAACTGCTCGACATTTTAGAGCTTTTAATTTCTGAAAATTGCGTGGTATATTTCAGCATTGTATTCTCAATTATTTAGTATATTATCAGATAACTTAATACGCAGCTATTTAAAAAGAAAGAACCTTATATGGGTCTTTATGCAGAAACACTGCGATGTTATAAAATACTCAGAAAATGGAATAACTAAAAGATACGGAACTAAACAATTGAAAATTTAAAAAAAAAAAAGGAATTAAATGCATTTAAATGTAATTAATACTTCCAAGATGTCTGTTATTTTTTCTCTCTCATTCTTTGAGAAGTGAAAAAATTTCCAGCAATACTAAACAATCATTGAATTGAAGCAGATGACGCAGAAGTGAAAAAATACTTGGGTAGTATTATTTTTAGCAAAACAACAACTCTACAGGATCAATTTTATGATCATTTGATAAGCTATTTCCATATGCTTTGATTTCATTCTTGAATCAATCACTTACTAAAGAAATATTATTTTTTATTAAATTTGGGAAAACAGATCACGTACTAAAGAAATTGCACTTTTACAAGTACTAAAAGCTTTCAACTTAACACTTAAAAAAAAAAAAGATTGGGCATAACATGTGTTGCTATGATTTCCTATATTTTGTCATACAGCTTTTTTTTAGCATAAATGAGTATTTTATAATAATATTTCATCGCAGTTTTAATGCAGTAGTGAAGTTCAATTTTTCTCAATTTAAAAATGTGGCTTAAAAGATGATTAAATTTCAAAATTTGTGTCAATTCCTTGATACAATAAAACGTAAACAAATTTTATAAAATCTATCAATGCAAACTTTTTACTTTCATGCATACTCATTAAACTTTTGCTAACTGCGTGGTTTGCATAACAGCGGCATTTTTAAGAGCTGTCTGGTATTTTCTTTTTACTGTGAATACTGATTTTCATTTTACAAAGCTTTGAATTGAGATGGAAAGATGAAAAACTGTTTCAAAATTTAATTTGCCTAACAGATTTTATGTTTGCAAAGCAAAACAGAAGAACTTCAAAGCCTATTGGTTTACTTCTGAAAAGTTGTGCGGTTTATAGAGAATTGCGTTATATAGGTCGGCGTTATAAAGGTATTCTACTTATAAGTATGTTTTAGATTTAAGGAATATCAGACAACCAAATTTAAATTTAAAATCTGAGCGCTTTCTCTTGCATCGAAATTATTTCGAATGTGATACTATAAGTGTATATAACGATAGGAATTCATTTTGTGATGTGGTACTAAACTTCCATCCACTGCATGAAAAAGTGTTAAAAATTATCAAATATTTTATTAATTTGTTTACTATTTGGTTGCAAATTTTTGATGTACAGGGTGATTATAATTAAAGTTCCACTTTCAAAACGCTGTAAAAAAAAAACCACTGGTCAGAATGACCTCAAATTTCAACGGAATATTATCGAAGAAGGGGGAAAACGTATGCCAAAAGAAAAATAAATAGTTGGAATTTTCAGCAAATAGATGATTTTAATAATAGAATGATGATTTTAATAGATGATTTTAATAATGAATAGATTCAATTTTTATTTACACATCCTGTACATATCTTGTTTTTTTGCAGAGTTTACATTTCGAAAAAGGATTTTATACACTTTTCTAATTAAATGAATAAACCAAGAATTTTATAAACTAATGTATCATAAAACATTAATTTTCTCAATTTTTGTGTTTTGGACTTAACCGCATTGGCTTCTGAGCGGCTCAATTAAAAAACAATTTTTCCCATCCGATGTGATATGACCTTTCCGTGTTGGATGGGCTTACTTAACTAACAGTATCACACCAATACCCTCATGCACGCTGAGTAGCACGGTGTTTTAACGTATAGTTTACACCTTAGGTAATGTTTTTTGATTTATTTGTCATTTGTAGTCGGCCACTATTAAATATGATGCTTACAGTGCCAGGGGTCTGGCCAGAGGATATTTGGGTCCGTTAACGGACCCTTCACAAAAATCTGATCAACCAAAACGGACCTTTCACAAAATCCCGATCAAACAAAACGGACCTTTCACAAAATCCCGATCAAACAAAACGGACCCTTCACAAAATTCTGATAAACAAGATCGGATCTGTCACAAATTGTTTATTGAAAGAGCAAATCTGAAAGCAAAATAACGCATATATTTCTGTTCGATAATTTTTGGAACCTTTTTTTAAGTCAAATTAGAGGGATCAGCTTATACAAAATCGGCTAATTTTAAAAAAAGAAAAAAAAAAAATCAGCACTCTTGCGATGCTCCTGCAAGCGATAAATAATTGCTACTGCCAAATAAATATAATGGTTGTTTGTTTTATCACAGCTAATTAGCAGGACGTTGTTTTAAACTTTTCTGAAAAGGCATTGGTAAGCACTTTTCTCCACCCATGATTTAATAAACAATAATAATATATATCTGGGAAATGAACCTCGAACTACAAAGGGATAGTAAGGGTGAGGAAAAAATATGATCGCTTCAGATAGGGTTACCAACTTCAAAACCATCACCACGTAGCGTCTTTCGTTGAACCTTTATAATGGCTTTATTAGAAAATATTCTCATCATTTTGTTGGCTTGTCAATATTTGTGTTTTTACGGTGCGGGTGTGATGTTTAATTGTTATTTTGGGAGAAAATTATATGGGTTTTGATTTTTCGATGCTAACAAGGATAATTAACTTTAAATAAACTCTTTTAATTACCGTTTTTTTTTTTCTTTAGATGTCTACATTTTGAAAAATGCAATCTTTTAACATCCGAGATGAGAATCATATTTTGTTCTTTTTTCAAGCTAACTTTGCTTTATTAGGATGCAAATAAATGAAAAGTCTTTATTTCTGTTAGAACTCTCATTTCAAGTTTTTAAAGCAAAATTCCATTTTCTGTTATGAGTCAAAAATTAAAATGCTGAATAGATGGTTTATTTTATTTTATTATTTTTTTTGGGGGTGGGGGGGGTCAACTGTGTCCACAGATATTAATGATATGTTATCATAGGACTCTAAAATGCAATTTTAAAATAATTTTATCAAAAATATTTCTTTTACGAGCCGTTTTTATACTTTTGATGCCTTCACTTTGAGAATTGCGATCTCTTTGCATCCGCTATGGGAATCCGATTTTTCGAATTTTTGATGATTATTACGCTTTGTTAAGAGGTAAACAATTGAAATATCTTTTTATTTTTGTTAAAACGACGGAATTTATAAGTTTTAAATGAAATTCTGTGCTTTTTAAGAGTGTTCCCATCAAGTTCCCCCCTTCTTCGATAATATTCCGTTGGAGTTTGACGCCATTCTGACCAGTGGTTTTACTTTTATAGTGTTTTGAAAGTGGAACTTTAATTACAATCGCCCTGTATTTGGCGAAACCGAATACTCTGTATAGGCAACGTACTGAGTACGAAGCAACGGTGCATCTCTGTAAATGATACTTAAAATGCTGAGTGTTTTTGAAGTGCGTTGGTTGGAACATTTTTCTCTCTTTCACAGTGGGGAGGATCGTGATAGAGCTCTTCAGAGACGTCGTCCCGAAGACTGCCGAAAATTTCCGAGCCCTTTGCACCGGAGAGAAGGGGATCGGTTCCATGGGGAAGCCCCTGCACTACAAGGGATCCCCTTTCCACAAGTGTAAGTGTTTTTAAGCATTTCCGCCTTTTTTTGTTTTTGCGATTGAGCAGCTAAAGTAGCTTGGTTCATTTAAGGGGACTGTGTACCTTGCAAGCTTTTTCTTTTATTTATTAATTTTGAAATATGACACTGGGCATAAAAGTTAGTAAGTTTATTGGCATGCAAAATATCAAGCAAGAAAATGCAACAAAATAAAAATTTAATTAAAATTAAAAATTTTGAAATTTAAAATAAAAATTTTAAAATGCTCCATGCGACTCAATTTTTGCTTTTTTTTCAAACAATTTGCATTTTATCAGAGAAGAGAAGATTGCCAAGAACTTTAGGTATCCATTTCAGGATTGGTCCATTATTAACAGCACAATTTTTTTTTTCACGTAAAGTAATAGTTTTTGTTGCGAATATTACATAAAAATCAAAACTTTAATATTTTTAAGCAACATAAAATTCTCTTAAACCTTAATGCATACCTAGTTTTATCAAACTACTACCAAAGTAGCATATTCTGAAATTTGAAGCATATTGAACAAAAATGAAGTCGCATGGAGCTTTTTTCAATCTGTGTCGGCATCGAATTTTCCAGTCCGAGATAAATGACGTTAAAGTCGAATTTCACCTACATTTCTTGATCTTCGTATTTCAATACCTCCCGAAAGATATTTTCACGATGACTAAATATTTGACATTAATACCAATGTGAGAATTTATTCAAACTTAGTTTACATGTTTGACACTTAGTTTTACTTAGTTTCTTGACTTTGTTTACATGTTTTACAGCCATTTTAATCGAAAACATGCTCTGTTTACTTTATTTTAAACGCATATAACTTCGCGATAAAGCATCATATCAACAAGAGGTTTTTTTCGTACGATTCAGCACACTTCATATATTGTTACTTCCACGGAATAAAAAAAATCATACTTTTGGCCGATTTGAGTATTTAGAAGGTCCACGGTCCCCTTAAGGAAATCATAGACGAGGACAAATTTTCGTTTAAATATCCGATTTGCATCATAATCCCTCATAGTTTGTGAAATTTTTTTTATAACATCGTAAAAAAAAAAAACGGAGCTAATGTGTACACCACATGACCCTCGTGGCAGAAAGCTGCCGACACGGCGACATTGTCGCAGAATGAGAGAGAGTTAGTGCAGAAAGATTTTGCACTAAGAAGCAGCGTTTAAGTCAAGTTTAAAAATCCTTTAGCAAAAAAAACTAAAATTGGGGGGAAAGTCTTTAGCAAAATGCTAAAATTCAGGCTTGACATCTTTGAAGAAATAAATGCACATTATGTGATATCTTTTAAAAATTTGAAATGAAAAATTCAGAATTGTTCTTGATATTGAGAGAGCAAACTTTTTTTTTCTGAAAACCACCAACAATGTATTTATTGGGGGGATAAAATGCCCATTAAGACAAAATATTGTTCAACTTAATAACAGTTTATGCATGTTAGATATGATTTATAAATACGATTAAGTTCAATATCGCTTCCTCTCTCTGATTGTACACATTTTCCCCCCCTTCTTTTTCTTGTTATATTGGAGCAAAAAAGCGAAAATGCTTTGTTCCACTTTCGCAGTTTAAATAGTATTTTCGCATTTTGCGAGAAATGCGATCGTAGCGGAAACCCTGCTAAGAAGGGAAAAAAGGGATAGGGGGAAAAAAGGTCAGCAATAAAATCATTCTGCAGAACAATACCAAAGGA
This sequence comes from Uloborus diversus, assembly GCF_026930045.1. Taxonomy (NCBI): domain Eukaryota; kingdom Metazoa; phylum Arthropoda; class Arachnida; order Araneae; family Uloboridae; genus Uloborus; species Uloborus diversus. The sequence goes on from NW_026557876.1 coordinate 3,169,858, forward strand.
TAGCTGTTTCACTGTAAAAAATGTGACTTGACTATAAATGAAGGAAAGGGGCTGATTTCCCACGAAAAATAAAATTGCGACATTTTACAAAAAAAAAAAAAATTTGGCGAGCGCCAAATCGAGCGATTATTGATGACTGGCAACATCGGATATCGGGAGGTATGGCATGGATTAAAACCAGTTCTAACCAGAACTTCTTACCACGTGGAGCGATTTTAAAGCAACCCTCTTTTGATCAAAGAAGAGTGGCTGGTAACGCACATGTTTGTGTTTGTTTGTGTGAAAGACCTGTGCCGACTTGCTTTTTTTCAACCCTGTTGAAAAATTAATTTAAGCCCTTAAAAATTGCTTATTTGCGGTGTCGCAAGTTGCAGCAACAGAAAACAGATGGAATACTTGATAAATTGTGTTCTCTTTTGGGCCGACCAATCGTTATTCAGATGGGGGTGCTTACATGAATGAAAATCTTCTCTCTTTGGAGAAGTTAGATTTTTTTTCTAAATGCATATTCTAATTAAATTCTTTTTTCTTCGTATGGAAAGAGAACTTTTGTTTGCTCCAATACTTGTTTTAAATTCTTTTTTTCACATGAGGAGTAGTTCTAGTTGCAGGCTGTTTAGTATTCCTAATAAACCTTTGCTCTTTGTCTTTGTTGTGAACAATTTGTAATGTTAATATAAGAAAAGTTGCATTTAAATCAATAAATTAGTTTTAAAATTTATTTCAATTATCATGTACAGTGAAGTCCGGTTACAAATAATACCAATGCAACGAAATTTCCGTTTCAACGAAGTAAAATATCAGTCCAGATGTAATTTCTAGTACGTCACTTGGCTTTCGTCATAACGAACGAAATTTGTGGTCCCTTGAAGTTTGTTGTAATGGGATTTAATTGTATTACATATCTTATTTCTCCTAATCACAGGGTTGGCTTTCTGCCGGCAGAAACTGGTTATAACTGGTAAAAACTGGCAGAAACCGGCAAAAGCCTAAAAATATCTTTAATAACTCAAGTAATTAGTAAATGATATTTGTTGAAACATCACTTCATCATTTAAAAAAAAAATAAAATCCCATGCTAGTGCCCTTGATTTAATTCAGAAAGGGAACTTTCCAATTGCAGGGGCTCGTAGTATTTGGATTAATTTAACAAAGGATAAAAAATCATACAGGGGTGCTTAGGAAAGAGGAGTGATATACAGAATTAAACAGGCATTACTGATTGCAATTTGCTCACTTATATGCTTCCTCTAAATTGTGATTGAAATTATCATGTCATGTGCTTCAAGAAGCAAGTACCAGAATTTTACTTGCTTCAATTTTGTACCTAATGTCACAGCTTTGAAAAACAAATTGGCCCCATTTCTCAAAACTTAATTTTCCAGTCAAATTTTTACCACAACCCCAGTTACTACATGGTGGACCAGTTATACAATAGATAAGTTTCACGAACATTGCTGGCTCCTTGATGCATTGTCTGCTAGCTCTTCTGTTTTAAGAATATTCTAAAATTTCTCATTTGTGCATAGTAAATTGAGAACCTGTTTAGATTTTTGAAACCACCTTTTCTAAGAGGCAATTGCAGGGTTCAAACAATGTAACATTTGATTTTGAATTGTTATAGTTTTGTAATAAAATTACAGTACTTTGGTAAACAAATTAACATTTTTTTCATGCATTTTCAGTTGCATACCAAGAATTATTTTTTTATTTTGTGAGTTTTTGCCAGTTTCTGCCTCAAAGTTGCAGAAAGTGGTTTTTGCCATGCCGGTTTTAATCGGTTTCTACCAGTGGTTTTAACCGGCTTGGCAGAAACTTGCCAACCCTGATTAATCATGCATTGAAGTGTGCAATATTATGGATTCAATACAGTCATCCCGAGCCACATTTTGGTTGATCTAGTTTTGGCCAGTTTTAACCAGTTTATGCCAGTGGCATGGCCAAAACAGGTTTTGTCCGGTTGAAACTACAACCCTGCGCCTCGAATGCCGTCCTTGCCCCTGACCATGCACAGTTTTGCCACGCCACAGGGAAAACACAGGGAATTCAAAAATCAACAAAAAAACAGGGAAAATCCAGTCAATTTCAAAAATTTCCTCAAAAACCTGGAAAATACAGGGAATTTTTTTTCCTTCTTAAATTAAAGTTACAAAAATCAATCCCCAAATATATAAACTACCAAAAATTAAATAAATAGTAATAATTATAATGAGAATATTAATAAAGTTCAGAAATAAAGTAAAATAAAAAATGGTAATTTTGCTTGAAAGTTTTTTTTTTAAAGTAAATATTAAAATATTTATCAAAAAAATAAAATCTTGAATTTCATGATAATTTAGAGTGTATGAAATGAGTCGTCAATAATCATTGTTCTGGGTCACTTATACACTTTTAGGTCCATGGCTAAGAGAAGTTTTTTTTTTTTTTTGAATAAAAAGTTGAATATATTCAACCACCATGCTATTATTTCAGTTATTATGAATTCTTATTTATTTTCCCTTATTTATTTAGAAGTTTGTGTTTCGTTTTTTTACCCTGTGGTGAAATGATCAAGATATTAATGTTCTTTTCCAAATAATCAGTGCTCGCTCGTTTGTAATGTTTTATTTTCATACAGGGAAAACACAGGGAATTTTTTTTCCAAAATTGAGTGGCAACCCTGATGCATAATCTTTTAGTGTTTGCCTTTCTCTATTGTTCTGTTTGCCACCTTTGTGTTTCAGTGATTCGCCGATTCATGGTCCAGGGGGGAGACTTCATCCTGGGGGACGGGAGGGGCAGCGAGAGCATCTACGGATTCACATTCCCGGACGAAAACTTCCGGCTCAAGGTGAGTTCATTTCCATTCTCGAGGGATGTTACGGCTCCAAAATTGGATTAAATGGCTGACATACCATAGACTAATAATATGAATAGACCGAGCTATGGCAACCCTTTTGCTGCTCATAAACCAAACCATGTGACTGGTGGATATCCTAGCAACAGCGAGCGTTGATCGTAGCAGACGATCAGCGCCCGCGAGAAATAAAACAAATAGAATTGATGGAGCACGGAGGAAGGATCTTTTATGAAGTCCGATTTGTAAATTTGTTATTCTAAGTTGAAAATGTTTTGTTAATATAGTGAGTTTTTCGTTTAGATAGTACTGTGAATTTTCTTTAGTCAATATCAATAACTCTCTAAGCAATTAAAGGTGCAAGCGCCCAAAAAGAATCGGCAAACGGTAAGATTTTTGCCTACAATTTCAATTTAAGATACTGATTAGTGCATTTTTGCATTAACGCAAAACGTTTACTCCATTACGTTCACGCCAACGCTGACGTCGCACTTCCGAATGAAATAAAAGTTACTGAAAACTGATCAAAAACTAATTACTAATGTCAAAATAATGCGTAACTAAAAGAAAAACAGTTCAATCTCTGCACCTGGAAAAAAATTATAATGAAAACATATTACGTCTTAAAATACATGTCGAGTGCCAAACTAATAGATAATGTTGCCATCTAGCAACCATGTTGCCAAAGTTTTCGGCAAGCCTTCCACCAGTCACATGATGTATGCATAAACCAATTTTTTCGTCAGCAAGTCTGGGAAAGCTCGGTCTACTCTTATTATTAGTCTATGTGACATACCTGCCAACCGGAAGTTTTACGGAGTTGCATGTCCCTTTCCGGTTATGAGTAAAATCTTCCGGATTTTTCATGTTTTGTAGGGAAAGAATTGTGTCTCGCCAATTATGGCGCTAACGATGCTTTTATGGAACGAAACACCTCGTTTTAGGCCCCAACGAGAGGTTGCCGTAATAGAATCAGACGAGAAGGCAAGATTATGCGCCGCTCAGTGATACAGCGCATGACTTCATCGGGATCCAATCGAAGCAAGCTAGGGAACGATTTCAAAACCCGTTTATCATCTTCTCGTTCACTCAGTTCGTGCTGTTTTCGCTTCGTCCTTTTTTTAAAGACGAGTCAACATTATTTCTAAACCTTAAAAGAAAGCAATGCAAGTAATTTTTTCTAAACAAAAGTAAGTTTAATTGATATGAAATTCATCACTAATTCCACATTGTTAAATGTAAAGTAGGTAGGTGTCCTGTTTGATTTTATTTTGCGTTAAAACTTTGTGGATAAAAAAGAAAAGTCTTCCGGGTTTTTTTTTCTCGGAGGTTGGCAGGTATGGGGTGATTATGCAAACAAGGAAATTTTAAAAGTGCCTTAATTTGAAAAATAAATAAGTTAATCTTGGAAAGAAACAAAAAAAGAGAAGACCTTTGAGGAGAGATAAAATCTCAGACTGAAGACTTGAATTCGTGAAGGAACAACCACAAGTGACAGATTTTAAAGCGCAGCATTTTAAGAAATCTGGTCTCGCGCAAGACCATTCGTGGTTGTTGGAGTCACGTGACTTGAGGCCCAAGCTTTCACTTCATCAATGATTGAACTTAAAATACACCACCAGCTCAGTTATTCCATCCGAGGACTGCAGTTTAGTGCTTTTTAGCACTCGTCAGCCCGGAATAGAAATCACATGAGCTGGACGCGAAAAAAACCTCTTACGGGAGCCAAGAGAACCAAACAATTGATGATTGGACTTGCTCTCCTCCATTTACTGATTCTTGCTCTAAGGAAAATACCCAAACAGCTGCATGCAGAGTTCAAAAATATCGTAATATTTTGGAAAATGTCAAAGCTTCCGATATTTTGATATACAGTAGACCCTCGTTTTACGTGGGTTTATTTTACGCCGTTTCAATTATACGCAGTTTAGGATTTGACACCTTTATTTTATTTCACGTGGATGCGGCACGATGCAAACAGATAAAACATTCCTCTCTTTCAAAATACAAACTCCTAAAGATTGCAGGTATCGCGTAATCAACTGTATTTTGGCGAGCTAATCATCGAGTTCAGGGCGCTGGAGACATTTTATGCAATGGGTTCCTGAGCTCTTTGCAGAAGTAAAGTTATTAAACTCACACAGTTCAGAACTCACTGGAAGAAGAGCTTTCGGGAGTGACAGAAGAGGCCAAAACCAACGAGGATACCGACATCTGTGAAGCACAACCAGAAATGTTCACGTTGAAAATTTTGAGCCATTCCCTAGACGATAGGAGTGATCTTTCTGATTTGTTAGTGAAGGAAGATTCTATCATGGAAATGACGCAAGTGGTCATGGATGCGTCAGTGCTCTGAAAAGAATTACAGAGAAATTCTTAATGACTGCCAAAAGAGTATCACAGCCAGCTGCTCTTTATAAGCAGGGCACGAAATTAGTTTGTTTTCTTTATGCATGTTGTGCATAAAAATCGATATAAGTACACATTAAACTTATTATACAATTATTCATCAGTAGAATGAAGTATTTTTTTATCGAAGGAACCAAACCCCTATTTTAACACTACTATTAGGTCTCAATCTACGTGGTTTCAATTTACGGCATCGGGGTTCGCCGATAAATATCACGATATATATCCGATATTTATTTTGAAAATATCATGGGGATATTTTGGATATTTATTTTTTTAACTATGGAATTTTCAATACAAAAAGTAGATTAATCATAGTAATATTGTTCATTTATTAAAAATAACCAAAAAGTTATGTAACATATTTTTATGATGTATTAATACATCATTAATATAACAAAGTAGAATGATATTCCTTTTTTTACTTGTATTTTATATTCATAAAATTATGAGTAATGTAACAATTTCAATACATTAAAAGTTTCTAGTTAAATATTAAACGTAGCTCAGAAAAAAAGAAAATGTCTCATGACTATGCACCAAGTAATGCATATTATTTATTTCTGAATCATATAACTGTAAAAGTAACTAACAGAAGCAAAATGAGTAAAACAGCTAATGCTAAAACATCTCCATTAAAATGTAAACTGAAACATTAGATATAAATAATGCAAGAAACCTTAATTTTAAGTCTACATATTGTAATTGTAATGTAAGAAATCAAGCAGAGATTTGAGGATGCATTTACTATTTTGAAGACTTTAGTTTGTGCTGATTGAAAATATCAGATATCAGGGTTCGAAAATATCTGATATTTTGATATATATAGGATATTTTGATATATATCCCATATTTATTTTGAAAATATGATATTTTGATATTTTTGATATCTATTTTTTCAACTACGGTATTTTCAATATAAAAATTATATTAATCATAGTAATATCGTTCATTTGTTTTGGGAAATAGCCAAAACGTTATGTACTATGTTTTTATGATATATACATTATTAATGTAACAAAGTAAAATAGTATGCCTTTTTCATTTTATATTCATAAACTTAATAGTAATGTAACAATTTTAAGTCACATTAAAAGTGCCTCATTTAATATTAAACATTGGTCAGAAAAAAAAAACTTTCTTATGACTGCGCACCGACTGATACATATTATTTATTTCTGTATCATATAATAGTGTAAAACTAACTAGCAGAAGAAAAATGAATAAAACAGCTAATGCTAAATGAATTCCATTCAAATTGATAGAAATGTAAACTGAAACATTAGGTATAAATAATGCAAGAAACCTTAATTTTAAGTCTACATATTGTAATTGTAATGTAAGAAATCAAGCAGAGATTTGAGGATGCATTTACTATTTTGAAGACTTTAGTTTGTGTCGATTGAAAATATCGGATATACAGGTCCCAATACAGGCTGGTTTTGCTACCGTTGTTCGGTACCTTCACAAAAATCTTGTTTTGAAATCGGTACTTTCACAAAAATCAAGTAATAAAATCAGTAGCTTCACAAAAACATCGAAAATTTCACAAGAATTCGCGTTTTAAAATATAAAATTTGTTTCTCTGTTTAAAACAAAATATACTCATAAAATAAAATTCTAAGCAGGTTTATGTGAACCATCGCTTAAATAGAATCCTTTTTGTAGTATTTTAACTAATTTTTAGCCGTTTCTCACCAAAGTGTATTTATGCAATACTATCGCAATCTTTAAACATCTGTTTTGGGGAACCGTTTTTCTCATAATTTCCTATATTGTACACAGTACATAGACCATTGGGTTAAATTACGATGGTATTTTTCGTACTTCTTAGGTTTTTAGTCCCCCCCTCCCCACCAAAAAAAAAAAACCTGTTAAAAATAATACTAGATGACATTTACACTTTTCAAACTAAAATTTCATATGTTCCGCTACTTCTTTTACAAAATTAGGATGCGTCTAAAATTTCACAAAAACAATGCTGATAAAAAAAAATTCACAAAAATAGAATGATGCAATACTTTTACAAAAATAGGTAGCAGGAAAAAATCCTGGATTGGACCCTGATATATCAAAATATAAGATATATATCGGATATTATCGAAAATATATTTTTGAGCCCTGCACGGCATTTCCGTAGAATGTAACCCCCCCATAAAATGAGGGTCTACTGTACAGGGTGTCCCAAAACAACCACATAAACTGTGCGGCTAGATTCCTCATTGTTAGTACATAAAAACCGCAGAAAAACACCTTCCTGTACGATCCATAGTTTACGAGAAAAATATGGAAAACAAAGTGTTATAAAATTCAAAGTAACCTTTCTGTAAAAAAATCTTTTATTTAACTTGAACACAACTTGCTTCTTGCAAGGTAAAGCAACTGAATACATAGTGAAAATAGAAAAATGTGGCTGAAAACCAACCGTTGGAAAAGCAGTTACATGTGCAGCCACCACCTGATTGGTCCATTGATTTCATCATATTTAAATTAGCTTCTGGCTGTTGACCAATCACATGTTGGCTACAGTTAAGATACTGAAAAACTAATTTTATATTAAGAAATACTTAATCTAATTTTATATTAATTTTAATAGATAGTTAAATATATATATTATTTATTAACATGAAAGAATACTCTACACACACAAAGTATGACGTCACTGCTGGCGCAAGAAAAAAGACTTGAATCAACAGCAGTAGACGTACATTACGTATACATTTGACTCCCGCTACAATGCGATCCGACTTACGCGAAATGGCTATAACGGGATTTTTTCCCCCGGTAAAAATTTTTATTCCTAACGCGAATTCTTCACCCGCAACACGAAAATTTTCCGAAGGGAATCGCGGTTTTTTCGTGAATGGACCTTCATCCCACTGGCATCACTGAGAGCGGAAGTTCCCACACCGTACTAGTCTGAACATCGCTTATACAAATGACTCTGTACTCCTCATTTTCCATTTATTTTTTTCATTCTATATGGGAAAGTTGATGAAATATAATTGTTGGCATAAATTAAAGTTAAGTTTAAAATCCAGAAGTTAAGATATTTAAACTAAGCCAACATTAACTGGCCGTGTAATGTCAAGTTGGAGACAAGCAAAAAACATGTTTCAGAAAAATACATTTATTAAATATGACTAGAATAACATCCCCATAAAATACAACCCCAAAATATCATAACAAAAGTGGTTCCAAAATATAAAGAAAAATGTCACCAAGATGTCGATGCAGTCACTTGCCACTCCGAAGGATCAGGTAGAAAACTCACAAAAGGTCCGCCGAATCACACTTCAGGAATGTCCGAATGAAAAGCACCATTACACAATTCGTAGATCGGTGAACATCACAGGTAGACACGTGGAACTCACATCCCCGACATTTTAATTTGCCGGACACAACACAACAGGTTCTTCACCTGGATTCACTAATTCCAGGACTTGGAATATTAAACATCACATACCACAAAACCCCCGCTAGCATCGCGGGGAAAAACCCCCCTACACGTGAGCCGGACTAGGCTTCACGTTCAGAACCAACCACTGGGGATAGTTGAAAGAAGAAAAACGAGAGCGTAGAGTGATCGCTTGCTGCCACTCGCCACAATATATATGTTTTATCAACCAATGAGATTCCATGCCTCGATGACGTCACCACACTAACTTCTACTTCAACCATCACTCATTTGCATATTCCACTACCGCGAATCTTCGTACTCCTCTCCATAGCACGTGCGGTCAACGAGTGGAATTAATTCGAGTCGATCAGGTGACAACTCAACTTTTCTGAATCGACACATCGAGACATGCAATCTCCGATGGTTTCAGTAAACAGTCGCCATTACTTATGGCGTGGGGGAATCGTCGATTGAAGTGTTAGCACCAACTAGTTGACAGGTTCTACTTTTACCAGACTGGGCTTAAAGTAGGTACACTTAACTTTAAATTATTTTCTTTAAATTATCGGCTGTGGACCGAGAATAAAAACTAAATAAAATAAAATAATATTTTATGCTAACAAATTCCCCCCTTCTCGGTTACACAGCACGATACACTTCAAAACGACATGAAAACTGACATATTTCAAACAACAATAAAAAAAATTTTTAAACACTTTTGAGAAACATTGAAAAATTTACACATTTGAATATTAAACTTTTACATTTTCATAATTACCAAAAATGAGTTTGCACATTTTTTTCAATGTACCCCGAGTCAGAGGCTTGGTAAACGTATCTGCAGGATTTTCTGCGCTTTTCACATATTTTAATTCAAATGTATTCTCCTCTACTAAGTTTCTCAAAAAATGATATCTGACATCAATATGCTTTGTTCTGGAATTTTCTATAGGGGAATTTGAAAATTCTATTGCAGCTATATTGTCACAATTAATTACAGACCCGTTAAATTTATATCCAGCTATTTCAAAATGTGATGTTTCTTCTAAAATTCTTTTTAACCACACCACCTCTTTTGCTGCTTCTGTCAAAGATATATACTCAGCTTCCATGGTGGACAATGAAACACACTTTTGTTTAAATGTTCGCCAGATAATAGGTACTTTGTCAATGTAAATAATAATTCCCCCCATCGAAATCCTATCGTCCCTATTTGCAGCATAGTCTGAGTCAGAAAAACCATTGATTTTAATTTCATTTATTGCAGATAGACTTAATTTATAATAATTTGTATATTTTAAATAACCTAAAAGTCTTAATAAACACTGCCAATGTCTTTTACCCGGATTTGCTTGAAATTGAGATAATAAATTAACTGTATATGCAATATCCGGTCTAGTTTTCCCTGCTATATAGGACAAACATCCCAATAAATTGCGATAAGGTACTTTCTCCATTTCTTTTATTTCCTGGTCCGTTTTTGGACAATCACCTAAAGACAAAATTGTACCTTTCGCTATTGGGAGGGTCGAGTATGGGTATTGATACTTTTCAAAATTTTCACAAACTGTCTTAATATAAGAATTTTGGTGTATAAAAATTCCCCCATTTATTTCTTCAAATTCTACCCCCAATAATTTTTTAGTTCTCCCTAATTCTTTAATATCGTAATGTTTTGATAAATCCTGAATTGTTTCCTGAATTATGATTTCATTTTTTCCAAAAATTATTATATCATCTACATACATCAATAAAAACACATTTCTGTTTCTTGTATAGACACAGTTACTACTTTTAAATTTCAAAAAATTCAGACCTTGGAGAACCTTATCAATTTCCAGGTACCAATTTCTCCCCGATTGATGGAGACCATATAGCGATTTCTTTAGACGGCATACCCAGTCTTCTTTTCCCGGGATTACAAAACCCTGTGGTTGTCGCATATAGATTTCTTCATGCAAATCAGCATAAAGATATGCGTTTTTTACGTCTAATTGAAAATGGCTCCAACCCAGGAATATTACCAGAATTGAGAAAAACATTCTTATCAGGGAGAAATTGATAACTGGGGAGAAAACCTGAGAATACGATTCTCCTGCCACCTGCCTGTTTCCCATCGCAACCAATCTGCTTTTAAATCTGGCAATTTCCCCTTTAGCATTCCTCTTCAAGTCATAGACCCACTTATTTCCAAGTACTGGTTTACCAACTGGCTGGGGAACTAACTGCCACACCCCCCTTTCTTGAATCACTTTCATTTCTTCTGACATGGCTTCTTGCCAATGTTTTACTTCTGGGGTTTTCAAGCATTGATTATAGTTTTGGGGAATTAGCACTTCTGACAAATTTGCCTCTGGCTCGGGTTCCATTTGTTCCTTAGGGGAATTAAAAATATCAAACAAAGGATTATAAGGCACATTTTTACTTTTGAAATCAAATAGTTCAGGATTGTAAACAATGTTATTCTTCTTACAATATTTTTCTACTTCATTGGGTGACCTTAACCTGGTTTTATTTCCCTTTTCATAGTAATAGATATCAGTACGGTCCCCTTTCTTTCTTTTTACGGCATCCCTCACCCATTCAATTTCCTCACAAGGGGTGGGAGCCTTTCTTTCATCTATCTCTTTATCTAAGAGAACTTCACTAATAGGTTTAATAAAAGAATAATCATCATCATTGTCTACATTCCCATTCAAGTTTGATTTCCCCCAAATTAAATTTTCCCTGAAGACCACATTGATAGTTTCAAAAATTTTCTTTAGCTCTGGGTCCCAAATTCTGTACCCTTTTGCTTGGGTTGCGTAGCCCACCATTATGCCTTTCTTACTTCTCGAGTCAAATTTCTTTAGGTTTTGTTTTTGCATGCCTCTGTAGGCAATACATCCAAACCTCCGGAAATGCCTTACTGAAGGCTTGTTTCCCCAGAACAGCTCAAATGGGGTTTTCCCCCTTTCTTTTAGGACTGTTCTATTCCTAACATAATTAAAGCATAAGGCGGCTTCCGCCCAAAATTCTTCCCTTAGTCCAGAGTCTTTCAGCATTGCCCTAACCCCATTCATTAATGTCAAATTGTATCTTTCTACTACCCCGTTCTGTTCGGGAGTATAAGGGTTGGTTCTTTCTATGCTGATGCCTTCTTTAATTAAGTGGGTCTCAAAATTAGAATTTGTGAATTCCCTCCCATTATCAGACCTTATGGCCAAAATTTTCTTGTTGAGGGCTCTCTCTACATGCCTCTGGTATCTAAGGAAATATCCAAAAGCTTCATCTTTTGACTTTAGAAAGTAAATAGTGGACTTCCTTGAGAAATCATCAATTATGGAAAAAATATATCTTTTCCCCCCTAGTGACTCCACCGGAAATGGCCCTGCTAGATCCATGAAAAGAAGCTCAAGTTGTCTTTTAGACCTTATCCCTGGAGTGGGCTTAAATGAACACCTTCTTTTCTTTGCAATAATACAAGGCTCACAATCTGGCCGGTTTCTATTTTTTATATTAAGTCCTTTGACACAGTTCTTTTTTTCAGTTTCCACGATACTGTCATAATTAATATGGCAAAACCGTTCATGCCACAACTCCAGGTCTAATCCTTTGACCTCGGTTACATTTACATTTGGTGGTGAGTCACTACTTTGATTACTTAAAAATGAAGTGGGTTTTACAAAATACAATTTATCAATTAAAAATGCAGAAAAAAGTTTGATACCATCATTATTAAAAATACATATTTTACCAGGATACCACCTTAATGAAAAACCAAGACTGTCTATCCTGGATCCGGAAAGCAAATTTCGTCTAAGTGTTGGAGCATAATAGACCTCATTCAATGTGATGGTTACTAGCTTACCATCTGTTTTAATTTCGAAAACGATTTTCCCTACCCCCTCGACTTGACTATTTACATTGCCCACAGCTACTTCCATTTTTGTATTTTTAACAGGCCTCAATTCACAAAACAAGTCCCTATCTTTACAGAAATGTGCCGTGGCACCTGTATCCAGTAAAAATACTGGTATTTCCTCCTTCAAGTTTGTGTTGTTGGCCTGCACTCCTGATATTTTACTGATGGTGCAAAACATTCCAGCCTTAGGGGGATTACTTTGTTTGACAAAATTACGATTACCTTTATTTTGATTAGTTGGTTTTCTGCTCCAACACCGAGCCGAAATATGCCCCTTTTTCCCACATGTGAAGCAAACTCTCGTTTCAAATTTATTTACATTTTCAACTTTCCGCCCAGTCTGGTGTTTATTTTGAACAGAAAAAGCATTAACACTTGAACTACTATTTCCAAAATTTTCATTTCCTAAAAATTTTAATCTCCCCTCTTCTGCTAAGAGTTCATCCAAAACATTTGAAAAGTTAAATTTACTTTCATCCCATCTATAAATATTTTGTACTATTCCCCTAAAATTTTGATCTAAACTACGTATTAGTTGAAATCCCTTTAATTTCTCATCCATTTTATAGCCATTCTCCTCCAACTGTCGGAGCAAACACTTCAATCGAGCCGCGAACATTCCAATAGTTTCTTTTTCATTAATTCTGCTAGAAAAAAACTCCTCCCACAATCCGGCAACACGGGCTAAAGACGGAGGTTCAAAATTCAATTTCAATGACGTCCATACAGCATATGGATCGTCTAAATCATCTATTAATTGTTTTAACTCATCCTCTATGTTGAGGTAAATAATCGCCACTGCTTGGCCCCTCCGTTTCTTTATTTCTGCCGAAATACCTTCTTCTAATTTTGTTTGGGTTAATTCCCATAAATCTCTTTCTATCAGTACCATTTTCATATTTTTCGACCATGTTGCCCAATTGCAGGAGTTAAGTTTCTTAATGTTTCGATAGTCCCTTTCCATTATTCTGAAAACTTTTGCAAATTTGTCTCCAACCAAAATGACATTCGACCGAGCTCTGCTACCACTTTTGTTGGCATAAATTAAAGTTAAGTTTAAAATCCAGAAGTTAAGATATTTAAACTAAGCCAACATTAACTGGCCGTGTAATGTCAAGTTGGAGACAAGCAAAAAACATGTTTCAGAAAAATACATTTATTAAATATGACTAGAATAACATCCCCATAAAATACAACCCCAAAATATCATAACAAAAGTGGTTCCAAAATATAAAGAAAAATGTCACCAAGATGTCGATGCAGTCACTTGCCACTCCGAAGGATCAGGTAGAAAACTCACAAAAGGTCCGCCGAATCACACTTCAGGAATGTCCGAATGAAAAGCACCATTACACAATTCGTAGATCGGTGAACATCACAGGTAGACACGTGGAACTCACATCCCCGACATTTTAATTTGCCGGACACAACACAACAGGTTCTTCACCTGGATTCACTAATTCCAGGACTTGGAATATTAAACATCACATACCACAAAACCCCCGCTAGCATCGCGGGGAAAAACCCCCCTACACGTGAGCCGGACTAGGCTTCACGTTCAGAACCAACCACTGGGGATAGTTGAAAGAAGAAAAACGAGAGCGTAGAGTGATCGCTTGCTGCCACTCGCCACAATATATATGTTTTATCAACCAATGAGATTCCATGCCTCGATGACGTCACCACACTAACTTCTACTTCAACCATCACTCATTTGCATATTCCACTACCGCGAATCTTCGTACTCCTCTCCATAGCACGTGCGGTCAACGAGTGGAATTAATTCGAGTCGATCAGGTGACAACTCAACTTTTCTGAATCGACACATCGAGACATGCAATCTCCGATGGTTTCAGTAAACAGTCGCCATTACTTATGGCGTGGGGGAATCGTCGATTGAAGTGTTAGCACCAACTAGTTGACAGGTTCTACTTTTACCAGACTGGGCTTAAAGTAGGTACACTTAACTTTAAATTATTTTCTTTAAATTATCGGCTGTGGACCGAGAATAAAAACTAAATAAAATAAAATAATATTTTATGCTAACAAATTCCCCCCTTCTCGGTTACACAGCACGATACACTTCAAAACGACATGAAAACTGACATATTTCAAACAACAATAAAAAAAATTTTTAAACACTTTTGAGAAACATTGAAAAATTTACACATTTGAATATTAAACTTTTACATTTTCATAATTACCAAAAATGAGTTTGCACATTTTTTTCAATGTACCCCGAGTCAGAGGCTTGGTAAACGTATCTGCAGGATTTTCTGCGCTTTTCACATATTTTAATTCAAATGTATTCTCCTCTACTAAGTTTCTCAAAAAATGATATCTGACATCAATATGCTTTGTTCTGGAATTTTCTATAGGGGAATTTGAAAATTCTATTGCAGCTATATTGTCACAATTAATTACAGACCCGTTAAATTTATATCCAGCTATTTCAAAATGTGATGTTTCTTCTAAAATTCTTTTTAACCACACCACCTCTTTTGCTGCTTCTGTCAAAGATATATACTCAGCTTCCATGGTGGACAATGAAACACACTTTTGTTTAAATGTTCGCCAGATAATAGGTACTTTGTCAATGTAAATAATAATTCCCCCCATCGAAATCCTATCGTCCCTATTTGCAGCATAGTCTGAGTCAGAAAAACCATTGATTTTAATTTCATTTATTGCAGATAGACTTAATTTATAATAATTTGTATATTTTAAATAACCTAAAAGTCTTAATAAACACTGCCAATGTCTTTTACCCGGATTTGCTTGAAATTGAGATAATAAATTAACTGTATATGCAATATCCGGTCTAGTTTTCCCTGCTATATAGGACAAACATCCCAATAAATTGCGATAAGGTACTTTCTCCATTTCTTTTATTTCCTGGTCCGTTTTTGGACAATCACCTAAAGACAAAATTGTACCTTTCGCTATTGGGAGGGTCGAGTATGGGTATTGATACTTTTCAAAATTTTCACAAACTGTCTTAATATAAGAATTTTGGTGTATAAAAATTCCCCCATTTATTTCTTCAAATTCTACCCCCAATAATTTTTTAGTTCTCCCTAATTCTTTAATATCGTAATGTTTTGATAAATCCTGAATTGTTTCCTGAATTATGATTTCATTTTTTCCAAAAATTATTATATCATCTACATACATCAATAAAAACACATTTCTGTTTCTTGTATAGACACAGTTACTACTTTTAAATTTCAAAAAATTCAGACCTTGGAGAACCTTATCAATTTCCAGGTACCAATTTCTCCCCGATTGATGGAGACCATATAGCGATTTCTTTAGACGGCATACCCAGTCTTCTTTTCCCGGGATTACAAAACCCTGTGGTTGTCGCATATAGATTTCTTCATGCAAATCAGCATAAAGATATGCGTTTTTTACGTCTAATTGAAAATGGCTCCAACCCAGGAATATTACCAGAATTGAGAAAAACATTCTTATCAGGGAGAAATTGATAACTGGGGAGAAAACCTGAGAATACGATTCTCCTGCCACCTGCCTGTTTCCCATCGCAACCAATCTGCTTTTAAATCTGGCAATTTCCCCTTTAGCATTCCTCTTCAAGTCATAGACCCACTTATTTCCAAGTACTGGTTTACCAACTGGCTGGGGAACTAACTGCCACACCCCCCTTTCTTGAATCACTTTCATTTCTTCTGACATGGCTTCTTGCCAATGTTTTACTTCTGGGGTTTTCAAGCATTGATTATAGTTTTGGGGAATTAGCACTTCTGACAAATTTGCCTCTGGCTCGGGTTCCATTTGTTCCTTAGGGGAATTAAAAATATCAAACAAAGGATTATAAGGCACATTTTTACTTTTGAAATCAAATAGTTCAGGATTGTAAACAATGTTATTCTTCTTACAATATTTTTCTACTTCATTGGGTGACCTTAACCTGGTTTTATTTCCCTTTTCATAGTAATAGATATCAGTACGGTCCCCTTTCTTTCTTTTTACGGCATCCCTCACCCATTCAATTTCCTCACAAGGGGTGGGAGCCTTTCTTTCATCTATCTCTTTATCTAAGAGAACTTCACTAATAGGTTTAATAAAAGAATAATCATCATCATTGTCTACATTCCCATTCAAGTTTGATTTCCCCCAAATTAAATTTTCCCTGAAGACCACATTGATAGTTTCAAAAATTTTCTTTAGCTCTGGGTCCCAAATTCTGTACCCTTTTGCTTGGGTTGCGTAGCCCACCATTATGCCTTTCTTACTTCTCGAGTCAAATTTCTTTAGGTTTTGTTTTTGCATGCCTCTGTAGGCAATACATCCAAACCTCCGGAAATGCCTTACTGAAGGCTTGTTTCCCCAGAACAGCTCAAATGGGGTTTTCCCCCTTTCTTTTAGGACTGTTCTATTCCTAACATAATTAAAGCATAAGGCGGCTTCCGCCCAAAATTCTTCCCTTAGTCCAGAGTCTTTCAGCATTGCCCTAACCCCATTCATTAATGTCAAATTGTATCTTTCTACTACCCCCGTTCTGTTCGGGAGTATAAGGGTTGGTTCTTTCTATGCTGATGCCTTCTTTAATTAAGTGGGTCTCAAAATTAGAATTTGTGAATTCCCTCCCATTATCAGACCTTATGGCCAAAATTTTCTTGTTGAGGGCTCTCTCTACATGCCTCTGGTATCTAAGGAAATATCCAAAAGCTTCATCTTTTGACTTTAGAAAGTAAATAGTGGACTTCCTTGAGAAATCATCAATTATGGAAAAAATATATCTTTTCCCCCCTAGTGACTCCACCGGAAATGGCCCTGCTAGATCCATGAAAAGAAGCTCAAGTTGTCTTTTAGACCTTATCCCTGGAGTGGGCTTAAATGAACACCTTCTTTTCTTTGCAATAATACAAGGCTCACAATCTGGCCGGTTTCTATTTTTTATATTAAGTCCTTTGACACAGTTCTTTTTTTCAGTTTCCACGATACTGTCATAATTAATATGGCAAAACCGTTCATGCCACAACTCCAGGTCTAATCCTTTGACCTCGGTTACATTTACATTTGGTGGTGAGTCACTACTTTGATTACTTAAAAATGAAGTGGGTTTTACAAAATACAATTTATCAATTAAAAATGCAGAAAAAAGTTTGATACCATCATTATTAAAAATACATATTTTACCAGGATACCACCTTAATGAAAAACCAAGACTGTCTATCCTGGATCCGGAAAGCAAATTTCGTCTAAGTGTTGGAGCATAATAGACCTCATTCAATGTGATGGTTACTAGCTTACCATCTGTTTTAATTTCGAAAACGATTTTCCCTACCCCCTCGACTTGACTATTTACATTGCCCACAGCTACTTCCATTTTTGTATTTTTAACAGGCCTCAATTCACAAAACAAGTCCCTATCTTTACAGAAATGTGCCGTGGCACCTGTATCCAGTAAAAATACTGGTATTTCCTCCTTCAAGTTTGTGTTGTTGGCCTGCACTCCTGATATTTTACTGATGGTGCAAAACATTCCAGCCTTAGGGGGATTACTTTGTTTGACAAAATTACGATTACCTTTATTTTGATTAGTTGGTTTTCTGCTCCAACACCGAGCCGAAATATGCCCCTTTTTCCCACATGTGAAGCAAACTCTCGTTTCAAATTTATTTACATTTTCAACTTTCCGCCCAGTCTGGTGTTTATTTTGAACAGAAAAAGCATTAACACTTGAACTACTATTTCCAAAATTTTCATTTCCTAAAAATTTTAATCTCCCCTCTTCTGCTAAGAGTTCATCCAAAACATTTGAAAAGTTAAATTTACTTTCATCCCATCTATAAATATTTTGTACTATTCCCCTAAAATTTTGATCTAAACTACGTATTAGTTGAAATCCCTTTAATTTCTCATCCATTTTATAGCCATTCTCCTCCAACTGTCGGAGCAAACACTTCAATCGAGCCGCGAACATTCCAATAGTTTCTTTTTCATTAATTCTGCTAGAAAAAAACTCCTCCCACAATCCGGCAACACGGGCTAAAGACGGAGGTTCAAAATTCAATTTCAATGACGTCCATACAGCATATGGATCGTCTAAATCATCTATTAATTGTTTTAACTCATCCTCTATGTTGAGGTAAATAATCGCCACTGCTTGGCCCCTCCGTTTCTTTATTTCTGCCGAAATACCTTCTTCTAATTTTGTTTGGGTTAATTCCCATAAATCTCTTTCTATCAGTACCATTTTCATATTTTTCGACCATGTTGCCCAATTGCAGGAGTTAAGTTTCTTAATGTTTCGATAGTCCCTTTCCATTATTCTGAAAACTTTTGCAAATTTGTCTCCAACCAAAATGACATTCGACCGAGCTCTGCTACCACTTTTGTTGGCATAAATTAAAGTTAAGTTTAAAATCCAGAAGTTAAGATATTTAAACTAAGCCAACATTAACTGGCCGTGTAATGTCAAGTTGGAGACAAGCAAAAAACATGTTTCAGAAAAATACATTTATTAAATATGACTAGAATAACATCCCCATAAAATACAACCCCAAAATATCATAACAAAAGTGGTTCCAAAATATAAAGAAAAATGTCACCAAGATGTCGATGCAGTCACTTGCCACTCCGAAGGATCAGGTAGAAAACTCACAAAAGGTCCGCCGAATCACACTTCAGGAATGTCCGAATGAAAAGCACCATTACACAATTCGTAGATCGGTGAACATCACAGGTAGACACGTGGAACTCACATCCCCGACATTTTAATTTGCCGGACACAACACAACAGGTTCTTCACCTGGATTCACTAATTCCAGGACTTGGAATATTAAACATCACATACCACAAAACCCCCGCTAGCATCGCGGGGAAAAACCCCCCTACACGTGAGCCGGACTAGGCTTCACGTTCAGAACCAACCACTGGGGATAGTTGAAAGAAGAAAAACGAGAGCGTAGAGTGATCGCTTGCTGCCACAATATATATGTTTTATCAACCAATGAGATTCCATGCCTCGATGACGTCACCACACTAACTTCTACTTCAACCATCACTCATTTGCATATTCCACTACCGCGAATCTTCGTACTCCTCTCCATAGCACGTGCGGTCAACGAGTGGAATTAATTCGAGTCGATCAGGTGACAACTCAACTTTTCTGAATCGACACATCGAGACATGCAATCTCCGATGGTTTCAGTAAACAGTCGCCATTACTTATGGCGTGGGGGAATCGTCGATTGAAGTGTTAGCACCAACTAGTTGACAGGTTCTACTTTTACCAGACTGGGCTTAAAGTAGGTACACTTAACTTTAAATTATTTTCTTTAAATTATCGGCTGTGGACCGAGAATAAAAACTAAATAAAATAAAATAATATTTTATGCTAACAATAATGATACCTAAGAGCGCTGTTTCATTTAAAGTTTGTGAAGATAGAAGGAAAAAGAGAAGGTTTCAACAATTGTAGTGCACTAGCTGTACCCGATGCACGTTGCTACACCAACAAAAAAATACATCATTATACTGATTTTCATGACAATCGGTTGAACGGGGCAGAAGTTGCGACTCTGCAGTGCCACCTGGTGGCGAGTGGCTTCAATGAGCCTATTATGCACCTTCTCCGTTTAAAAATACATATATATAGCAATTTTCATAATAATCGGTCCAGGTATCCAGTGAAGCCGTGATTATGCTCAAATTTTGTACTCACACAGTTTGCAAGATCAATCCATCGCTAAAAATATCAAATTGAAAAAGTTTTAAATCCCCCCGTTGCATGAAAAGCCATAAAACAATAAAGAAAGAATTTATTTGTTCAAACTCAAGAAAAATGGCAACAGCTCACTTCTTATCAATGAGATCTTTCACGCGAATTCATTTCTGCAGCCGATCATTTTATTCGTATTTATCCAATGGATTGTGACTTAAATTGGAATAAAAAAGGAACGATCGATCGGGTTTTTTCGAACTGGTCTATAAACATTCCCGGTACCAAAAATAACAAACGGTGAAAGTTTCGGCCAAATCTGCCGGGTAGTTTTTGAGTTCATGGATGACATGCAGACAAACATTCATTTTTATATATATAGATTCATTTTTCTTACTACATAATGTACGTACCGTAGTGGTTTATTTCACGTCTTCCTTTCCCATTGATCATTGATATTGTGCATCGTAGCAGTTTTTTATGTTAAATAAGACTTTTTTTTTATACAATAAATAAAAATTCAATTTTTTATTTAAAAAACAGTAATGTATAGTTAAGAAATGGTTTTTAACAGTTTGAGGTGGTGTTTACAAGTGTCTTTAATCGTATAGTTTATAAAATTTTTACACATAACCTTTTCCACAACGCAAAATTTCAACTTACGCGAAGGGTCTTGGAACGCATCCCTCGCGTAAGTCGGAACTCGACTGTAACAGCAAACGCAAGTAATGACGTTTTAAACATTGTTGTCTGGAAAGATGTGCAAATACTGTTGTGGATACGTCCAACGAAATGTTTTTTTCCTTGCACCGACCAGTGACGTCATACTTTGTTTTTCGTATTTTTAAACTATGGATCGTACAGGAACGCTTCTTTGGGCAGTTTTTATGTACTCCCAACGAGGAATCTAGCTGTGCAGTCGTTTTGGGACACCCTGTATACAGTAGAATACCTTTATAACGCCGACCTGTATAACGCAATTCTCTATAAACCACACAACTTTTCAGAAGTAAACAATGAGTTTTGAAGTTTAAAAAATCCCTCTGTTTTGCTTTGCAAGCATTGAAATTGTAAAGCAAATCAAATTTTGAAACAGTTTTTCATCTTAATTCAAAGTTTTTAAATGAAAATTAGCGTTCACAGTAAAATGAAAATACCAGATGGTTCTTGAAAATGCAGCTGTTATGCAAACCATGAAGCTAGCAGAAGTGCAGGATTTTGATTGTGAAACATATTTATTTGTGAATGACTCATTGTATAATTAGTGCTTTAATACTCACTACAGATAAAACTCATTCTGAAGTGCTAATATATAGATATAGTTTGAATGTTAGTTTAAAAATTTGTGAAATGACCTATATAACGCCAAAACCTGTATAACGCAAAAACTCTGGTCCCAAGGTGTGCGTTATAATGCTTTTCTACTGTATTAGTTTCAAAATACAATGATACCGACATTTACTATGTTTGCATTAGCTTGCATTATGATTCATAGAAACTAATGTGAGATCTTTTTGTTAATAACAAATTTATGAATGCTATTTATTTAATTTCAAATATAAAATAAATAACATTCATAAATTATAGTAATGCGTCATTCCACAGTATTCATGTGTTACGTACGGCACATTTCGCAGCCAATATTCGACATATTTTTACTTTTTTTAGAGTTAAAATATAAATAAAATTTTCAGATATTTTTAATGCATTCTTCATCTTTTCAGCTATATTATGCTACTAAATTTTTAAGATTTGAGCTATCTGTGTGTGTGTGTGTGTTTTTTTTTTTGTTAAATAATTAAGCTTTGTTACGTATGGGACATCACAAAAAAAATATTTTTTTAGTACCTCTATGGTACTGAATTTTTCTCTGAATTTATAAAACATTTTAAGAAATAAATTTGATGGCTAGATACAAAAATATTCATTGTTTTAATAAACCATAGAATAATTTTTAAAAATTGCTTAATTAATTGGTTGAGAGCTAATTACTTGTTTTACGTACAGTATTTAATTTTGCCCTAATGGTAAAAATATTTTTAAAAAAAGAATTAGTATAATTTTAACATTTTAATACATTTTTAAAAATTATATTATATTTTAAACAAATTTCCATTTTAAACATTTCTAGGTTGTTGATTGACTAGTTTATTATGATGATAAATACTATTCAAAGTTATATAAACCACTTAAGTCCTGAAACATCAATTAATGTTTTCATTTTTTTTTCACATCTTCCAGTGATATGGAAAAAATGTCCTCTATTTTTTAGCTTGGGTGCTTCAATCTTAGTCAAAAAATTGTTTTTTTCTGGAATGGTCTGAATGTTTCCGTGACATAAACACATGCATACTTCATGATCTTTCTGGGAAACTGGAAATACTTCGCTGGACGAAGAGCAGCAAATAAACAGAAACCTATTGATATGAAGGGCGTATTAATAAGTCAGGATTTAAAGTGCAGC
This sequence comes from Uloborus diversus, assembly GCF_026930045.1. NCBI lineage: Eukaryota > Metazoa > Arthropoda > Arachnida > Araneae > Uloboridae > Uloborus > Uloborus diversus. The sequence continues at coordinate 3,192,561 of NW_026557876.1, forward strand.
CAACAGTGTAGCATAGCTAGAAACAAAGCCAACAAGATGCTTGGGTTTATCAATAGATCTATTTCAAACAAATCTAAAGAAGTTCTTCTGCCCTTATATAGAAGTTTGGTAAGACCCCATTTGGAGTATGCTGTTCAGTTTTGGTCTCTGTATCTTAAGAAAGAAATTAATGTATTGGAAAGGGTTCAAAGGCGGGCTACAAGGCTAATAAGTGGACTTTCCCACTTAGATTATGATTCCAGGCTTAGAAGGCTAAAAATGTACAGTCTTGAGCAAAGAAGGGACCGAGGGGACATGATTCAGCTGTTTAAACTTATCAAAATGAAAGACGCTACGGGGCTGATGTTTAGCACCGAAAACAGGACGAGGGGTCATTGTTTTAAGCTATTCAAATCTCAGGCTAACATGGATATTAGGAAAAATTATTCTTATAGCAGGGTAGTGGAACCTCGGAACAGCTTACCGGAAGAGGTGGCAATGAGCAAGGGAGTAGACAGTTTTAAGAGGTCTTCACTGGAGATGGTAAATTGACAAGGAATCAGTCTAGCTGGGCCCAGAGCCAGTTGCTGGCAGGGCTGCGGAGTCGGAAGGAAAACGGCCGACTCCGACCCCGACTCCGACTCCTGGATTTTGAAACGTCCGACTCCAACTCCGACTCCGGATTTTTTCAAATTGTATTTTTTCAACTCCCTCTCTCCCTTCAGGGGAACGGGGAAAATCTCTAAACAGAGACTGAAATATTAATTCCTTTTTAAGAAAATTTCGCATTTTTTTTTATTGTAAACACAAGACGCATACAACGTTAGACATTCAATTTAAGAATCAAATTTTCCGATAGTTAGGAGTTAAATAGTGAGATGGCTTAAAAACCCCTTTTAAAATATTTGAAAGGGATTATCTGTAACTTGCCCCCCTTTAATGTTTAACAAATAGATATTGATCAAATCGTGAGCTTTCAATTTTTGAAAGCTGTAACTTGAGAGAAAAAAAGCTTTTTTTCTAAATCCAAGTTCTTGAGAGGGGGTGGTTTGCCCCGGGTGACACCCAGCTGGTAAATGACACCCAAAATTAATTTTAGAGTTTATAAAAAATATAAATATTTTAATTCTGAAAATTTTCGCAAATATATTTTAAATTACATTTCATCAATAAAATTTCAACGAAAATAGGGCACATATACATCAGGAGCTAATTTTACACAAAATGCGGCGGTATACAAATTTGTACGAATAGCTTTTACTATACCTATATTTCTTCTTCGCTACATTTTTAATTTAAATTCTATTGGCTGCTTTAGAATTAACCTTAATATGAAGATTTTGTGATTAACTGCAATTATTGAGTGTTGTAAGTCATTTACACTTATTTGGTTCCATACTTTTTAGTGAAAACCAAGCTTATAAAATAGTCTTAATAAAGAAAAAAACATAAGATTATTCCATCGAATCTTTTGGATTCCTGCTTTCGCACCAGAACTTCTTTGAATTTGCCGATCACACTTAAACATTTCAACCTTAGCTACGGGCCTCGACTTACTAATATGTTACGTTTCTTTTACTATTTTATAACTGAGATCGAACAAAACACTATATTTCTATTTTTATTTGAAAGTAATTACTTGAAAATGTTAGGCAACAAAACCCTTTGCTGACAGTTGCTATTAGTTAAGTTAAAGAGCAAGCAAACTAGGGGACGGCTATAGAAAATTCGGTAAGCACTCAGGCTAGCTGATTGCCATAATGGCAGTTATTTTCTCATTAGTATCTTTTTATACATGGAATCGAACCCATTGGTAGTCAGTTTTTAAAAAATGCAAGGAGAGTCAGTGAAAAGGAAAGAAAAAAAGAAGCCCGGAGTCGGAGTCGGCATATTTTCTAATGACCCCCGACTCCAACTCCTTTACCCCAAAATCAGTCCGACTCCGACTCCACAGCCCTGGTTGCTGGTCGTCACTTTTGTATTTGTATTTCTGATTCTTTTTTATACAATTCATTGGCTTCTTTAATTTTCATAACAAAAATTTGTTTTTGTTGCTTCGGCCGATCTCCTGTGGCAGGATCCTTTATAGAAATGTACTCTTTTTTTTTCCTGGCCAAATCTTGTCTGTAAAATTTAGAACTTTCCTCTTTTTGATTTTCAGCAACAGCATCTGTTCTCCCCCCTCCCCCCAATGCAGTCCCTAAAAGTTTCAAGTTAATTACCTTGATAAAAATCCTCATTTTATTTGGTGACCAATTTGTTCCCTTTTCTTTGCTCTTTTTCTTTCAATCTCATATTGCTTCAGTTTGATTTTCTCGTTCTCAGTCATACTTATTTTTTTTCTTTTCTCTGTATTCTTTAATTCTTTTCCTTTCTTTTGCTTTATCAGCTATGCTTGCTTCTTTGTCATTTTTTTTTTTTTATTTTTAAACGATGCTTCCTCACTCTTTCTGCTGAAGTAGAAGCCACGTGGTTCTTACTCAATCAATAATATAAATAAAATTTTTTAAAATAAAATAACAACCAGTATGTTAATAAAACAGGGTTGGCAAAAACCCGAGTTTTTTTTAAAAAGCCCATGGTACCCAGGGTTTTTTGGGGTTTTTAAAATAAAACCCAAAAAAAAAAAAAAAACAAAACCCAACTAATGCTGAGTTTTTTAAAAAGAAATGGTTTTTTTTTTTTGTCTTTTCTTAAGGGAAAATGTGGGATGCTTGTAGCATATTGTAGCGTAAGTATATGGACAAAGCACAAAAAATGTCTTGGGGTAAAAAAAGCTGGAAAATTCAGCGTTTTCTGAAGAAAAGTAAAAAAGACGAAAAAACCCAAGAATGGTGAAGTTTCAGATTTTTTAGTTTCCATGATTACCAACAGTTAAGACAAAGTTACTTCCCGAGTGATAAAATCTATTGTTCGTTTGTTCGTTTTTAATAACATTTTTTTTTTTTTTGCATTTTACATTATTGTATTTCGTTTTGTCATGCAAAACTACTGTAGAACGTCAAGTAGTTTAAATCCTTTTTTTACTTAATTCCAGCTTAATCAAGACATTTCTTTGAATTTTATGTTGCCTGTTTTTCTATTTCTGTGTATAGAGTGAGAAATATTAAATTTTTTCGTGGTAAGAAAATGAAAATATTGTACATCCTATTCTGTTTTCTGTCCGACCACTTGTAAAACCTGTTAATTTCTAAAAAAAATACCTTGTTTATTCGAGATTTGTGACCTGTTGGTTTGCAGAAAATAGTTCACATGAAAGCCTTTTAGCTAGAGTAGTTTCCTCTGTACAATCTACAAATATTGAGAAAATCAGACGTGACAAGACTTAGTCAAGATAACTTGAGTTATTTATTGACCAGTTAAAGAAAAAAGTTAAATATATTTATTCAAAATCTTTGAAGCATTTTTTTTTTAATGCTGTTAATAGTTAAGAAATACTATTAAAGTTCAAAATTCATTTTTTATGGCCATTGTCTGTAGTAAGAACAAATAAAAAAGAAGTTTAAATTGCGAAAGTATTTAAATTAATTAATTTTTTTAAAATCTTCTCAGAAATTTTTTTAAAAACCCAAAAGTGGGCTAAATAATGGTTTTTTTTTAAATGGTTTTTTTCGAAAAAACCCATTGGGTCCAATCCGGCCAACCCTGTAATAAAATGTTGTTGCACAAAAAATAATTGCTATTTCATTGGAAACTTTGATGTAAACAAACAGATAACTTAAGATTGAGAGAGGTCATTTCAAACAATCTTACACCTCAACAACTGTGGGAGCACATCTTGTTTACAAGGTTTTTATGTTAGAAAAATACAAAAAAGATCCTTTCGTTATTTATTTTCTCAAAAGTTTTCTGTCAGAACTCCCATTTTTGTACCACATTTTTATTTATCATGCACTGCTTACAAATTTAAAGATATAAAAATGTTATTTATTATTTTAGGAAGCTTGTGTTTCAAGTGAAGAGAAAACAAAATATCGTTGAAATCTCACAACTGTAAATATGTTTTAAATTAAAAATAATCTTAAAATTGTTACGTACAGGACAAAGGGAAAGGAATTATTGAAATTTCCTTTAAAAATTTTTTAATTTATCTATATATATATATAAATGAATGTTTGTCTGTATGTCATCCATGAACTCAAAAACTACCCGGCAGATCTGGCTCAAACTTTCACCGTTTGTTATTTTTGGTACCGGGAATGTTTATAGACCAGTTCGAAAAAAATCCGATCGATCGTTCCTTTTTTATTCCAATTTAAGTCACAATCCATTGGATGAATACGAATAAAATGATCGGCTGCAGAAATTAATTCGCGTGAAAGATCTCATTGATAAGAAGTTCATTTTTCTTGAGTTTGAACAAATAAATTCTTTCTTTATTGTTTTATGGCTTTTCATGCAACGGGGGGATTTAAAACTTTTTCTATTTGATACTTTTAGCGATGGATGGATCTTGTAAACTGCGTGAGTACAAAATTTGAGTAGAGTCACTGGATACCTGGACTGATTATTATGAAAATGGCTATATATATGTATTTTTCCACGGAGAAGGTGCATCATATGCTCATTGAAGCCACTGGCCACCAGGTGGCACTGCAGAGTAGCAACTTCTGCCCCGTTCAACCGATTGTCATGAAAATCAGTATAATGATGTATTTTTTTGTTGGCATAGCAACGCGCGTCGGGTACAGCTAGTATTTATTAAATTTTCTAATTATACTTCTATAAGATGCATTTTATTTAACAAAGCAATTTTTCTTTTTTTTTTTTTTTTTTTTTTTTAGTTATGGTTAACAATTAAATGTCCCGTATGTAACAGACTTTACAACAAGTCCATAAAAAAGCTCAGTAATTTTTTTTGAAAGTAAAAATAATGATATTATTTTAATAAAATTTAAAAGAGTAGAGATTTTAAGCTTTAAAATGATGTATAACACTTCAGTAAAAGTAAAACTTTGCAACTGTGCTTAAATGCTTCAATTGCTCCAATTTGATTACTCCAACGGTAGAAAATTATTCTTACCAAAGCGTGATTAACATTTTCTTTGTACATTTATTTGATTTTGATCAATGTAGAATCAGTTTAGTTTAACTATGCATATGATTAATCAAAAAATATTTTAGTATAGTAAATATTCCTGTAAAATTATACTTTAATTGAAAATGTAATAATTCTATTTCACCGCAGCAACAATGTGCTTGCATTTAACGTATTCAGGGGGCAATCCAGGATTTTTTTCTCGCTACCTATTTTTGTGAAAGTATTGCATCATTCTATTTTTGTGAAAGTTTTTTTTATCAGCATTGTTTTTGTGAAATTTTAGACGCATCCTAACTTTTGTAAAAGAAGTAGTGGAACAAGTGAAATTTTAGTTCGAAAAGTGTAAATGCCATCTAGTATTATTTTTAACATCGTTTGTTTTTTTTTTTTTTTCAGCTGAAAACTTAAGAAGTACGAAAAATACCATCGTAATTTCAGCTTAATGGTCTATGTACTGTGTACAATATAGGAAATTATGAGAAAAACGCTTCCTTAAAACAGATGTTTAAAGATTGCGATAGTATTGCATAAATACACTTTGGTGTGAAACAGCTAAAAATTAGTTAAAATACTACAAAAAGGTTTCTATTTAAGTGATTGTTCATATAAACTGCTTATAATTTTATTTTATGAGTATATTTTGTTTTAAATAGAGAAACAAATTTTATATTTTAAAATGCGAATTTTTGTGAAATTTTCGATGTTTTTGTGAAACTACTGCTTTTATTACTTGATTTTTGTGAAAGTGCCGATTTCAAAATAAGATTTTTGTGAAGGTACCGAAAAATGGTAGTAAAATCAGCCTGTATTAGGCCCTGGTATTGCTCGTTTGGAAAAAGAGTGGTACAATACAAAATTTTCAATTTTCTCCTTTTATCCGCTAAAGGCTTTCAGATCTTCTTTGGAAAATGATGACGGATTTTTTTGTTCAAATATTAACCACTGGGGAGCGCAGCAAACTTACTTTTCCTAATGCAAATTGCCTGAAGACAGGGTTCGTACGCTCCTTCAAAACTCCTCCAATACTCCTTCATTCAGGAAATTTTCCTAAAGGGCCCTTCAGACTCCTTCATTTTGGTTTTAATTCCTTCAAAACTCCTTCTTTTTTAGTTCAAGACTACATAATCTTCCTCTATGACAGTGACTTAAAATGCTTCAATCGACAACTTAACATCGTCACTAGGGCAAAGGTATATTTACGATTTTGGTGTAGTAATTTCGTATGTTTATTTTTTTCATAAAGATGTGATTTACAAATTGAGCATTTGAGTCATAAAAGTTGAAGGTAAAAATATTATTAGATGATTAAGACATTTCATAAGTGGAGTAAAACATGCTTAAACGGTGCTTGGCTATTTTTTCAAGTTTTATGATTATTGCTTTTCCCTCCACCACACTCTCGGCAGCAAAAGTCAGTTTGTCTAATTATTATTTAAATATTTAAAAATACATAAGTAGATGTACTATATTAAGCAATTGTGTTAAAGAAAACAACTGTTTAGTAAATCGCAGATCGGACAATGTAAAAGGGGTCATCCACGTTTGATGTCATATACTTGAGGGTTCGTGAAATTGTGACAAGGGTAAGAGAAAGAGTGATAAAAAGTGACATCAGTTTTTACAACACTATGTTATGACATGTGACGTGGAGTAGTAAGGTGAAGTGTGACATTTTGTGACAAAGGGGAAGGGGGTCAAATACAACGAATAAAAGTGCAACACCGTTTAAGGACAGCCCATTAGTACTCCTTCAAAATCTCATTTTACTCCTTCAAAACTCCTCCAAAAGTCCGTCATTTTATTTCTGAAATTGAGTACGAACCCTGGAAGAGTTCAACTCCAAACGCTTCCCCTGTAAAATTTGATTGTGGCATTGTTTGTGGTGTATTTATTATCTTCAAAAGATTTCTGAAGTTGACGAACAACATCTTCATTGATATTTAAAAAACATTTTGAAAAATAGACAAATATTAGCCGCTATGATACAACGAAACATTCGGTTTACGAACATGCTGATTCCAAGGAATATGAGGCATTACCGTAACACACAAAATAGGCCTAAAGACGTTTTATAATTTTAAAATTGACATCACGTTGTATTACGACCTGCCAGGAGTAAAGAGCACTGGCAGACATCACGAAATTATGGCAAATTACGACATTCCACTCATGACGGCTATGAGAGGTGAGAGAGAGCGAAAAAGATCGCTCCAAGTATTTAAAGTCTTCACATGGCTTTCGAATTAAGAATATGCAAGACACAAGATGTGTTGCCAATGCAAGAAAGTTAAAGATATGTTGCCAATCAAAAAGTAACTCAATTAAAAAAAAAAACTCTCGGTTATAAGATACAATGAACTGGTGACTCGGTTCACCCAAAAGTTCATTCATTTGACCGAGTTATCGCGACCGATCTCACGAATGACGTCACAACGTGATGCAATGTTTACGTCGAAAAAGGATTGATTCTGCATGATGCAAAAACGTATTTTTAAATTTTTTTTTTTTTAATTAAGTGATTCTTTCACTTTTTGTGAAAGTTTAAATTAAAAATCTAACATATTAACCACTGGGGAGCGCAGCAAACTTACTTTTCCTAACGCAAATTGCCTGAAGAATTCAACTCCAAATGCTTCCCCTGTAAAATTTCATTTCTTCCCATCGTGGCACTCGTGTTCCGAATGCGCGATGCGTTCGACGGCGGGATTTTCGTTTCGTCGGATTTCTTCCGACCTCTCGCGAGACTCCCGATCTTGACCCAGGCGTCTTCTTCTTGTTTTGCAGCATGACCAGCCGGGCCTCCTGAGCATGGCGAACAACGGGCCGGACAGCAACGGGTCGCAGTTCTTCCTGACCATGGTGGCCACCCCCCACCTGGACGACAAGCACGTGGTCTTCGGGAGGGTGAGGAGGGGGATGGGGGTGCTGCACGAGATGGAGAACGTTCCCACGGGGGAGGGGGACGAGCCCCTGGAGGTGAGTCTTTCTCTTGGTGCGCTGATCTAAATCAAGTGATTTTTTTAAAAAAGGAAATCACATCGATTAAAACAGGGTCGGCAAGTTTTTGCCGGAGGCGGAAAAAACCATGGAAAAAACCACGGTTTTTGCCAGTTTTTGCCCAAAGCGGCAAAAATAGATTTTGTGTTAACAACTTAAGGGCAGTTTTTTTTCCTTTTATATAAAAGTAAAAGCATGAAAAGATTTTGATAAAAGGCATTGCCATTTTCTGCAGAGTGAGCTAGTATCACTAAAAAGTAGAGTGACTATAGAATGCACATATTGATCAGCTTTTTTTTCTTATTTTTAAATTCTTCTCTTGGCTATCCATTTTCCCAGTAAGTGATAAAAAATGCATTATTTCTTTAGTGAGGAAAAGTTAATATTTTTCTTTATTCAAGTAAATATTCTGTTATTAATTAAATAGCTTAAAAATCTTAGTGGGATCAAAAAAAAGTGATTAAATATATATATAATTAGAATTCAATTTTTTTTTATTAATTTACTCAGCTTAAGTAAACATTCTTTGTTTTAGCATTGAAGGAATTGACTCATTCTGAAAAAATTGTTTTAGCAAACATTTAAAATCTTAAGTTTTGCAATCCCAACATTTGTTTTTTATTTATTTTTCACCTTATAAATGAGAAGTAACATGGAGAGACATAACTAAAATATTAAAGTGCATTATTTATATTATATTGTCACTATTTCTTGATTAACACTATAATGCTACTTTATTTGCAAAGGTTTTTGCCGTTTTTTCCATTTTTACCGTTTTTTTTTTCCATTTTTGCCATGGTTTTTTCCACTGACCCGGCAAAAATCCCAACCCTGGATTAAAATCAGTGAAATTTGTTTTTATCAATTTGCATTTTTAGAATGTGTTGCTCTAAGTTTAGCTACAGTGGACTGAGTCGCTGGTTAAGGGGTCCACAGGACCTTTTGAAGCAATTTCTTTTAATTGATATAAATTTTATATTTCTTTGAAACCATAACATGCATACTTGTTTCGTAATCAATAATTTATTTTCAAAATTTAAAAATGTTGCCTACTTTTTTTAAAAATTCAAAAAATTGAGGAAAATTTCGACTTTTTAAAAATCCCTTAGGCTTTTTTATTTTTGCACTCATTTAAAAAACGTTTTTTGCAAAACGATCACTATAATCATCTCTAAAAATCTGTGCATTCATTTGCTTATGAGTTCATTAGAAAATTTTCTGTGATTAATTTTGCAAAAAATCAAAGTTTAAAAAAAAAAAAATGGTTTTTAAAGGTTTAACATGCTCTAAACGTTTGAGTCGTATATAAAATGCTTCTCCAATGCACAGTTTTGTCAAACATGTTATCCCAATTGCAAAAAGTATCACTTTAAAGCTGTATCTTTAATAGAAAGAAATCCTTAGGGATTCTAATGACATGAAAACTCAAAAATACCATCACCGAGAAAAAGCAGTTTGAAGTTTTTCTTTTGAATAAGAACACATGGCGAGCATGGCCTAAAACCACTCATAACTTTTTAAATATTTGAACTAAAGCAATGAAACTTTTCCCCTGTGTTCAGAATAGCTTTTTGTTTTGAAATAAGCAATAAAATTTTTTTTGATCGTTTCTTCATTTTTGAGGTACTGTAAGCCCTTAACTGAATCGACCGCTTTGATGAGTCAAATCGTCAAAAACAGAACTAAATCCAGCTTCGTTGAATCGGCCGCTTCATGGAATCGAAACTGTTTGGAGCAAACGTGATTCGTATGAGCTGCGGCGACTGTATTTCTGCATTATACAGTCTTAACTTCAACTGGCAAAATATAGACCTCTCTTTCTGTGTGTGTAACAGATTTTAGCTCTTGAAATTATTGCTTTTGCTCATTGTTCAGAACAGAATAAAAATGTGCAGTTTTTCTTATACACCATGACTAATACAACAGGGTTGGCAAGGTTTTGGACACTGCGGTAAAAACCCTGGTTTTTACCGTCCTGTCCAAAACTGTCTGAAAGTGTCCAAAACTATATTTTTAGATAAATTGTATTTTGTGAGATAACATGAAAAACAGAATAAAATGTGTCAAAAAAATGTTTTATATTAAACATTTATTCAATGGTGAACATTCAACTTATTTACGCAGTTGATTTTAATCCAGTTACATAGAAATTGAATTCTTGATTAAAATGTCAATTTGTATGCATAAGTTTTTTTTTTTTTTTGATAACAGTAAACAAATTTCCCTATATTCAGTAAATTACTGCCCATTAGCCAGGGCTAAAGCAGAAATACATGTGTGAAAATGAATGCTGGGTTGGCAATTTTTTTTTCCCGTTCTGTTCAAAACTCTTGTGTCTAAAACTGTTCGAAAATATCCAAAACTATTTTTTTGAAGAAATTATATTTTGTGAGAAAATATCAAAAACAGAACAAAATGTGTATAAATAATGCTTTTTTTTTTGCCTATTTAATGTATTTATTCAATGTGAGCATTCACGTATAAGTATACATGTAACTTTTTATACAGCTGATTTTAATCTCGTTACGTAGAAATTAAATTCTGCCATAAAAATGTCAATTTGAATGCATGATTTCTTTTTTTCTTTTTTTTCCATAAACCAAAATTTTTGACATTTATGCATGTGTGCAAAAGAAAGTGTTCAAAATATGGTGCAATAATTGACTTAAGTGCGATAAATTACAATTTTTTTGTAGTTACAAAAAGGATCATATCAAAAATATGAACTAAAAGAAGAATAGCACAAATTTTAAAATATAAGTGTTTAATCATCAATTTCTTGTTCTTTCATCTATGATTTAAAAAATAACTTTCGTTAAAACATCATGTAAAACTTAGTTGCAAAAACCATTTAAAAAATTAAGCTTTTTTTTTCCTTTGCACCTAAATATTGCACATTTAATAACTTTCCTTTGAGTTATAAATGGAACTGAAATTAGTTATCTTGGTAAGGTTGTGAATTATATTTCATAATTATACCAATTGTTACAAGATTAAATTTTTATGTAATTGAGTTATTGGCAATTTTTTTCAGTAAAATATTTTTTAAACAAACATTTTTTGAGAAAAATAACATCAAATACTCACTAATTAAACCTCATTCATATCTATATTTATACATTACGAATATTGCAGTAAATAGGAATTGATTAGTTTACACCTCTTTAGCTTTAGCATCCTTTTGGACAGTTTAAGACAATTTTGGACAGTTTTAGACAGTTTTGGACGGTAAAAACCACCTGTCCTAAACCAGTTTTGGACAGTCCAAAACCCAATCCTGTAATACAGTTAAGAAAAGTAATTCTTCAACATGTTTTGCACTAAAAACGTACATGATCATGGAAACCTTATCTTTAAGCACAGCATTAAACAAAATCACTTCTTATCTAAATGTTGTATCGTATTCCTATATTTTAAAAATCTATTGACTATTTAGAGACTTAATCCTAATTTTAAGAGTAAGCCGAATGGATTCAATAGTTCAGATTGCTTTATTATCAAGGTTTTTTGCCTTCTTCCTCCCAATCAAACAACTGAATTCATTTGAACTCTAAGCTGATAAACATTGGAAACTGCCAAATTTAAAAAAAATTTCTCTTAAAAATTATGAGAGTTATAGTTTTAGGAAAGAGTGGGTATCAGTGTTTCCTAGAACTATACTGCCGTGCTAAGCACAGATGTGGTATCTGCACATTTTATCAAAATTGAGTTATTGTCACCAGGTGGTCGTTAGTAATTTAATTTACCTAAATCTCAAGTTTTTTGGCGATTTGTGAACGCGAAATATTAAAAAAAGCTTTGGGAAAAAAGTCGTAACTGCACAGTTTGCTAAGACAATTTGAACGTAAGTGACAAATACTAAGCCTTTAAAGTGGCATCTGCGCAGTTACCACTTTTTTCCTTAGTATTTTTTGTAGATACGACTTTTATGCCTTAGTAAAGCAGCATATTTAGTAATGTAGCAGTTTATTATAACACAGAAATAAAAATTAGTTTACCGTTGAATAGTTGATACAGGTTGATAATAAAAATTAATACAACTTTGCATAATTGTTAAAGTAAATATTCAGCTTCTTCTATTTAAATGTTTATTTAAAGTGTAAATTCTAAAAATGAAATGCATGTAAAATATTCATATCTAATTCTTTCATGCAAAAAAAAAAAAAAAAAAAACGCATTTCATTCTACGACCAGTAATATTTTTATTTAAGTATCGTCTGCTGTCAAATTTATCTTCGTGCTCGGTAAAAATGAATCTAGAAAATAAAACATTATAAAAAACACATTCTTTTAATATATAGAACAGAAAATTGTAATGGATTACAGTTTTAACTGTCAGGAGTTTTGAAAATGTTATCTTTCAGAAGGTAGATTCTGTTAGATTTGTATGAACAAAATAAAGCGAAACAGCTAACTCCAAAGAAAGCAGATGTTTTCAGTATTATTTAATGATACTTTGAGCACATTTTACTAAGCTACTTTTGTCGTATCTTTGCAGATACCCCTAAAAATGCTTAGTAATTGTCACTTACGGTGAAAATAGCTTATTGTATGAACATTTTTTGAAAAGAAAATTTGTCGCAACTACATTTATTAATTTTAAATTAAGATTTTTACAAAAAAACTCTCTTACGGTTTTTAGATAAGTTATTTACGGAACAACTACCGCAAGTTGAGCATTTAATTAAGTCATAAATCAAAGAAACGAGTTGTGAAACTTTAATCGTCGATTTCTCATTTTGAGCTCTACTGCAGATACCACATCTGTGCTTAGCACGGCAGTATAGGATAGGCGACGAATGGTAAGGAGTTGTTCGCAAACTGACAACACTTCCCTGCTATCGTTGCAGAGTGATTCATGATGAGAACAGATTTTTTGCGAACGATCCCTCACGATTCGTCGTCTAGCTAAGAATGATTAAAATTAGGCTCATTAGATAGAGCTGATAACTTTTTAGATTTTAAAGCTATTAAGTTGGAATTTTTTAATGAGATGTAGGATATATCTGGGCTTCTGACTATAAAGGTTATGAATTGTTATCTTTTGCGCATGTGCAGTGAAAAATGAATTGCTTTAAACGTTCATATTTCATTAAATTTTCAATATTTGAACTTCAAATTTTATTGTTTCTCTAATATGCTGTCAAATATTCTGAAAGTTTAGTAACGTTTGACGGGAAACTCTGGGTGATGTGAATCGAAAACCTTCAAAAAATTATTGCCTTTTTGTAAGAAACGATTATATCTCCGTGGATATAAGAGATACTTTCACGAAAATATAAAAATAAATTCTAGACAGGTTTTTAATTTATTTCCAAAATTTATAGCTTATTCCCAGCTATTTACAATGAAAAATGATCAAAAATCTTTTTTTGTTTCCTCCATTTGTTGTTCGTCCCCTAAATGAACAGTTGACTTAATTTTGGTTGGAAAATAGCGGATATAGTATAACTTTTATGTGAAAAAAATTACAGAGCTTTTTTTTCTCGAGAAAGTCGTAAAAATATGAATTTTTGAAAGTGTCCCAATACTTTTGGTCACATAGTGTATATGTGAATATACAGTAGAATACCTTTATAACGCCGACCTATATAACGCAATGCCCTATAAACCGCACTACTTTTCAGAAGCAAACAATAGGTTTTGTAGTTCAAAAAGTCTTTCTGTTTTGCTTTGCAAGCATAAAAATTGTTAAGCAAATTAAATTTTAAAAATTTTTCATCTTTCCATTTTAACTCAAAGCTTTTAAAGGAAAATTAGTTCTCAAAGTAAACAGATAATCCTAGATGGCTCTTGAAAATGCAGCTGTTATGCAAACCATGAAGCTAGCAGAAGTGCAGGATTTTGATTGTGGAACATCTTTATTTGTGGATAACTAATTGTAATAGTGGTGCTTTGATACTCATTGCAGATAAAACTCATTCTGGAGTGTTAATATATAGACATATTCTGAATATTAGTTTCAAAATTTGTGAAATGATCTGTATAACGCCAAAACCTGTATAACGCAAAAGCTCTGGTCCCAAGGTGTGCGTTATAACGGTCTTATACTGTATACGTTAAGTTGGTTCAAAAATACTTGTGAAAAAAGGAGGATAAAAGGACACCCCTCCATATTTTTAGACTTGTGGATCGTAACACACTGGAAGAATTTGAGCTTCCTATTTCAACTGAAAGAGGGTGCTCAACCCCCTCCCCCAAACTTCATACCTTAGGGAAAGGGGGTTTAAAAAAATACATTGAACTGAAAAAACAATGCTACATACCGTAAAATCCCGAAAGTTACCCCCCTATCGATTATAGCCCCCCTTTTTTGTGAAAAGTGAAATCACTTTAAAATCCTGAATATCCCCCCCCCCCCCCACCCTTCACCTGAAATTTTTCCGATCATCTTCCTTTGCAACTCCCTCCAAAAAAAGGATAACATTTTCTGCTTTACTTGGAAAGCATTTACAAAGGTTTAGTTTCCCCCTCCATGCGCAGTTTTGCTTTTCTAAAAAAAAAAAAGAAAGAAAGAAAACAATGATTTAAACAAAAAAGAAGAAAAAAATGGTCTCCGCGGTTTATTCTTTCCAACACGTCTAGACTCCTTTAGATGCAAAGGCGCCTTTTTTTTTGTTCATAAGTATTACAAAAGAAATTTTTACGATTGTACTGCTTTTTCGTCATTTTGGAAGGAGCATTTTTGTTCTGACTTGTGAAACTGAACAATCTTTCAACACGGCGCCATTTTGGAAACGTGTTGCTTAAAAAGTAGCGCGAAACTTAAAAATAACCTTTTTTAAAGGAGAAATAATGTAATTGAACGAGTTTAGGATCATCAGAAATGTAAATTTTACTAAATCGAGTAACAGATTTGTCTGTGTTTGCATTTGCAAACTTTGTAAAGCTCAGTTTTCTAAATTATGATTTCGTGACAAAATTGCGGCCGTGATTGCGATTTTTGTTTCTATTCTGAAACAAGAACATTAAGATTTGCTTCTTTTACTGTAACCTTATTACATTCAGTACATAATGAATTTTCAAGCAATAAATTATAGGGGTTTTGCCAACTTAAGGTGCAAAATCCTTTCTTTCGGAAAAAAAAAATGGCGCCCTCATGCAATTTATTACTGCTAGAAAATTATGACAGGCTTTTATTAATTAATTTCTCTTTCTTCATTAATGTTAACTCTTATTTACTTATTATTTCTTTGCTGTACTCTAAAATTAATTCTACTAAAAACAATTATTTTGGCTAATTTTTCAGAAAAATCTCAATTATAACCCCCTTTCTGAAATCATCAAGTTTTGTTTTGAAAATAGGGGGGGGGGGTTTCAGGATTTTACGGTACTATAATATGCGCGAGTAATGTGCATATGTACATTGCAATAAAATAATTACTTACAAAAGAACAGCTGGGGAAATGAAATGTTTCTGAATGTGTGGCCTTTTCTATACTGCGGCTAATGTTAAATGAGGGGGTCACTGAGCACCCTCTTAAAACATGAGTAAGAACCTTTTACAGCATAACACTATTAGTAAGTCTAAACAAAAAAAGGGGGTGTCTGGGACTGTAGCTGAAAAAAAGTTTTTTTTGGAATACCCATGTTGTTGCCTCAGAGCAACAGTAAGATATCTAATCCAGAAATAACACTATGATATCTTACTACTCTATTTTCCTGCATATAATCCGTGGATTATCTGCTAAAAAGGCAAAGTTTATGAGGTGCGGATTATACGCAGCCGCGGATTATCTGTGATTTCCCCCCCCCCCCCCTTAACACCAACGCATTGAACCTCAATATTTTTACAGTAGGATTCACTGATCGAGACCGTTACGCCGACTGAATGTTGTTTATTTTACGAAGCATGCATGTTCTTCTTCGCTGCCTGCCTGTATGTTGGTTATTTCACGTTGCTCGAATGTTCCTCTTGGCGATTCAGGTCATGTAAAATAAGCAACATTACAGTGAAATGGGTAGCCGTTTGCACAAGATTAGACCGTTTGCTCCTTTGTCTCGACTGTTTGTTTTTCAAGTAATTAGCGTACTATAGTCAAGATTTCAAGAAGAAATCATTATATTTCAGATTATATTTCAGATTAATTTTGATTATGCCTTCAAAGTAATTACTTTGTCACGTTTTTAGTTTAGTTGCTCAAATGGTATGTTAAATTCAAACTTTATCTTTTTACATCGTATTATCCGCGGATTATACGCCGCTGCGGATTATGCGAAGCTTTTTTCTTCGGGCCGATTTTACGACCTGTGGATTATAGACCGCCCGCGGATAATACGCAGGAGAATACGGTATTACTCTGAGGCAGCGATATGTTAGTTTTATCTTATGGAAAACTTGACTAAAATGTTAACACATTGAAGCCTCGCTAATGTAGTTTGTGCTGGCATAATTAGAATTAAGTTTAAAAATCCAATATTATGTTTAAGAAATTTAAACTAAGCCAACATTAAATGGCCGTGAAATGTCCAGTTGGAGACAAGCAAAAAGCATGTTTCAGAAAAAAAATTCATTTATTAAATATGACTAGTAAATATAGTAAAATATCCCCATAAAAAGAACACCCCCAAAATATCATAACATAAGGAGTTCGATAAAATAAAGGATAAAATGTCACCAATCTGTCGATTGAAGTCACTGGTCAGTCCTGATGCCAGACTTAAAAGTTTAATATGTACAGCCTGGAGTAAGGCCCACATGAGAGTCGGAGGGGACATGATTCAGTTGTTTAAATCATAGACCAATAATAAGAGTAGATCGAGCTTTCCCAGACTTGCTGATGAAAAAATTGGTTCATGGATACATCATGTGACTAGTGGGAGGCTTGGCGAACACTTTGGCAGCATGGTTGCTAGATGGCAACACTATCTTTAGTTTGGCACTCGACATGTATTTTAATAAGTAATGTGTTTTCATTATAATTTTTTTCCAGTTGCAGAGATTAAACTGTTTTACTTTTAGTTATGCTTTATTTTGACATCAGTAATTAGTTTTTGATCACAGTTTTCAGTAACTTTTATTTCATTCGGAAATCCTACGTCAGCGTTGGCGTGAACGTAATGGCGTAAACGTTTTGCGTTAACGCAAAAATGTACTAATCGGTGTCTTAAATTGAAATTGTAGGTAAAAATCTTACCGCTTGCCGATTCTTTTCGGGCGCTTGCATCTTTAATTGCTTAGAGAGTTATTGAAATTGACTAAAGAAAATGCACAATACTATCTAAACGAAAAACTCACTCTATTAACAAAATATTTACGGCTTAGAGTAACAAATTTACAAATCGGACTCCATAAAAGATCATTCTTCCGTGTTCCATCAATTCTATTTATTTTATTTCTCGCTCGCGTTGATCGTCTGCTACGATCGACGCCCGCTGTTGCTAGGATATCCACCAGTCACATGGGTTGGTTTATAAGCAGGAAAAGGGTTCCCATAGCTCGGTCTAACTCTTATTATTAGTCTAGGGAAAACCCCCCAACACGTGAGCCGAACTAGGCCTCACGATCAAAACAAAACTGGGGATCGATGAGAAGAGAGAGAGAGTGTTGCCACTCGCCTCAATATATATATTTCATCAGCCAATGAGATTGCATGCCTCGATGACGTCACGATACTAACTACAACTACAACTCATTTGTTTATTCCACTGCCTCGAATTTTCGTACTCCCTCCATGGTACGTGCGGTCTTAAACAAGTGGAATTAATTCACAGGGTTGCCACGCCACAGGGAAACCTGAAGAAACAGGGAAAATACAGGGAATTCAAAAATCAACAAAAAAAACAGGGAAAATGCAGGGAATTTTTAAAATTTCCTCTAAAACCTGGAAAATACAGGGAATTTTTAAATTTAAACTACAAAATCAATGCCCATTAACTACCAAAATAAATAATAATAAAAATAATATTAATCAAGTTCATTCTTAAAATAAAATAAAAAATAGTAATACTTAAGGGTTTTTTTCCTTTAGTAAATGTAAAAAATGTATATCATAAAAACAAAAATTATTTGTTGTTTTATTTGACATGCGTCTTCAATTATATACTAGTTTAATTTCGAGAGCATGAAATTCTACTTAACTTTAATTTTTAAAAGTTCAAGTAATGAATGGTTACAAGAGGGCTTTTTTTTCTTCTTGTGTAAAAAGTTTAATTTATTCAAATTATCCTTATTTTTATATTTTTATTTGGTACTTCCCCCCCCCCCTGTGATTAAAATATCAAGATATTAATGTTCTTTTTTAAATATCAGTGTACACTTGTTTGTAATAGGCATACACGGAAAGTACAGGGAATTGTTTTTCCAAAATTGCATGGCAACCCTGATTGATTTGAATTTCAAATCAATCAAGTGACAACTCTATTTTTTCCGAATCGACACATCGAGACACGCAATCTTCGATGGTTTTAGTAAACAGTCGCCATTAATTATGGCGTGGGGGAAATGTCGATTTAAGTGTCAGCACCAACTGGTTGAATTATACTTTTACCAGACTGGGCTTAAAGTAGGTAACAATTAACTTAAAAATATTTTTCTTTAAATTATCGGCTGTGGACCGAGAATAAATACAGTAGAAGACCGTTATAACGCCGACCTATATAACGCAATTCTCTATAAACCGCACTACTTTTCTGATGTAAACAATAAGTTTTGAAGTTTAAAAAATACCTCTGTTTTGCTTTGCAAACATAAAAATTGAGAGGCAAATTAAATTTTGAAACAGTTTTTCATCTTTCCATCTTAATTCAAAGCTTTTAAACTTAGAATTAGTAATCATAATAAACAGAAAATATCAGTTGGCTCTTGCAAATGCAGCTGTTATGCAAACCATGAAGCTAGCAGAAGTGCAGGATAATTCACTTTCTTTTGATTGTGAAATATATTTATTTGTGAATGACTATATGGGTGTAATATGGGTGCTTTAATACTCAATGCAGATAAAACTCATTCAGAAGTGCTAATATATAGATATATTCTGAGTATTAGTTTAAAAATGTGTGAAATGATCTATATAGCGCAAAAATCTGTATAACGCAAAAGCTCTGGTCCCGAGGTGTGCATTATAATAATCTTCTTCTGTAAAATAAAATAATATTTTATGCCAACAGTTTGACTGTTTCTTTCCTTCTTCCGCAGCCCTGCTACATCGCGGACTGCGGGGCATTTGCCCCCGGAGAGGACTTCCGGCTGGGAGAGAGGGACGGCACGGAAGACGTCTACCCCCCCTTTCCGGAAGACTCGGACCTGGACTTCAGCGAGGTGGGTGCTTATCGTGTTCTGCCGCCGGGCAGGCTAACGGCAGTAACTGGGAATTTTCCGTTTTTGTCAGCCATCTTGCGTCGGCTTTGTCATACAGGCTCGATTCGTTGGCTTCCGCCGAAAAAAGATATATATCAGGATATATATCCGATATTTATTTAGAAAATATCATAATATTTTGATATTTATTTTTCAACTATGGTATTTTCAATGAAAAGTAGGTTAATCATAGTAATATTGTTCATTTATTATCTATACATATAATAAAATAAGATGTTTGTGTGTGTGTGTGGCGCGCATCCCGGGAAAACGGTAAGGCCTAGAAAGATGAAATTTGGTATACAGGTGTAGTTTTTGCTGAAGTTGTGCACCTCGGGCTTCGATTTTTGATATTTTAATTGGAAAAAAAGTTATTTAATGTTTTATGTGTTTTTTTGAACTTTTTAGTACTTTTTACCTCGCAGTCCACAAACCAATTGCACCACACAAATATTTTTTGCACTATAGTGTAGGAAATTTAATTTTAAATATGAATGAAAAAAATTTGAAGATAGAGCAATCTTTGTATTTTTTACGAATTTTTGAAAAAACCTTTAATTTACATTTTTTCCCCGGTTTTACTTTTTTCTAATATCATCCTGCGAGAAGTATCAAAGCCCCATTTCTAAAATTTAAGTTGGTAATAGTAAAAACATTTCGCCCTCTTCAGAAGAAAAAAGTTCTTAAAAATACGCAATAGTTTTTTTTTTAACAATTTTTTTAATGCTGAACACATTATGTCTCTCCAACGCATCGGTCGAAAAAAAGCGTTCTTCAATCTTTTATGCCTCTGACGTCGCTATTTGGATTTCGATTCGATATGAGGCATCAAATCTTAATCGCTAAATTGTAATTGGAGGAACGAATTTTCTTTGCATTATGTCAAGCTGTGCGTTTAAATTCTTGTGTTTTTTATTAGCGATGTTCTGAAGTTGGCCATGCTGTGACTTCGTCATTGCTAAAGCTAAGATTTTGATCATAAATATCTTTGATTATTAATATTAAAAACTGAATGCATTTTTTGTTTTATTAATTATTTTTATTTGGTTTCAGTTGATACATTGTTGTGTAATATAATTCAGCTCTTTTTCTTTTAGCGGTTTGGTACATTAATTTGTTCTATAATGTGAATAAAAGTTTCTTTTTTTTTGAATTTCAATAAAAACAATGATTTTTATACTTTGGCAAACTCCGGGTACCACAAAGACATCATTTTTTTGTGCATTTTAATAAATAAGTAAGCGCGCTTTTTTTGCATGATTTTCTTTTTGTTAGGGAATAAGATTGGAGGTTAGATCAAAATAAATAGAGATAGATGAGAAAATTTAGAGATGGATCGAATAGGTAGATAGATATACATTGAGTGTACAATTTTTTTTTTTTTTTTAAATTTTGTTCTCGAATTAATACTTTTTTTCTTTAAAAAAAGATTGTTAATTACTATCAGAGGTAAATTTCCATGGATCTAGAGAAAGATAAATCTACAGGTCGATGTACAGTGAGAGATAGACAGACCCCGTTATTTAAAGAACAACAACGGGGGTTGGGGGGGGGGCGCCGCTGCGATTTGAAAACATTGTTAATTACTGTCAGAGGTAGATACGCATAGATCGTATAGATAGATAGATAGATTGACAAATGCAGAGGTCGATATAGTAGATGGAGAGCAAGAAAGAGACATGTCCGTTATTTAAGGAACTTCAACGGGGTGTCAATGCCCCCCCCCCCCCACACACCATGACTTTGGAAAACCAATGCTTTCAAGTAAAAGTGGAAGTGTTTTTTGTTACTTTTCGACAAAATTTGCATGAAGTGCAAGCAGTTTGTGTCTCCCCTCCCCCTCCTTTAAAAATATTCCAAACGACGGAACTGGAGATAGATCTAGAAAATATTTTATTTAAATTAATAATGATATAGATCGATTGATACCGCCACGAAACTTATTTAAGCAGCCGCCGAAGGCGGCAACACTGGCGTAAAAAGGCAGATGATAATATTGATATATAGAGAAAAACATTGATTAATGCCGCGCTAAATTGTCTATGCAGCCGCCGAAGGCGGCAACTCTGGCGTAAAAAGGCAGACCAGCTGGTCGCCGAAGGCGGCTAGTTAAAAATAACCAAAAAGTCATTTACTCTATTTTTATAATGTATAATACATCACTAATGTAACAAAGTAATACAAATTCTTTTTTTACTTGCGTTTTATATGCATAAAATTATTAATAATTTAACAATTTGAATTCACACTAAAAGTGCCTAATTATATTTTTAAACATTGCTCAGAAAAAAAAGAATGTCTTATGACTGTGCACCGACTAATGCATATTTTTTATTTCTGTGTGATATAACGGTGTAAAAGTAGCTAACAGAAGAAAAATGAGTAAAGCAGCTAATGCAAAATGAACTCCATTAAAATTGATTGAAATGTAAACTGAAACATTCGACATAAATAATGAAACATACATTAATTTTAAGTCTACATATTGCAATTGTAATGTAAGAAATTAAGCAGAGATTTGAGGCTGCATTTACTATTTTGAAGACTTTAGTTTGTGCTAATTGAAAATATCAGATAGATATCAAATTATCCTATATATATCAAAATATTTTATATTTTCGATATTTTCGAACCCTGATATCTGATATTTTCAATCAGCACAAACTAAAGTCTTCAAAATAGTAAATGCATCCTCAAATCACTGTCTAATTTCTTACATTACAATTACAATATGTAGACTTAAAATTAAGGTTTCTCTTAATGCTTATATCTAACATTTAACTTCACATTTTAATCAATTTAAATGGAATTAATTTAGCATTAGCTGTTTTGCTCATTTTTCTTCCGTTAGCTAGTTTTACATCGTTATATGATACAGAAATAAAAAAAATATGTATTAGTCGGTGCGCAGTCATAAGACATTTTCTTTTTTTTTTCTGACCAACGTTTAATATTAAATGAGGCACTTTTAATGTGAATTAAAATTGTTACATTACTATTCATTTTATTAATATAAAATGAAAAAGGAATCTATGTTACTTTGTTATATTAATAATGTATATATCATAAAAATATAATACAGTGAAACTTCTCTGGAGCAACCATTCTCTGTTCCTAAAAAAAGTGGTTGTTAATGGAGGTCGGTCCCTCTTAGAGGTCACTTTCAGACATGCAAATGCAGCACCAATAGCTGTTTTCCCCCCTTCTTCCTGTGGTGAAGGGGTTGGTCGAGAAGAGATGAAGAGTGTGGTCTGAGCTGTATTAATCAAGAACATTATCATAAGAATGTATTTCATACCTGCCAACCCTTCCGGATTTCCCGGAAGTTTTACGGATTTTTATGTCCTTTTCCGTTTTTCCGGTTATGAGCAAAATCTTCCGGATTTTTCACGTTTTGTAGGAAAAATAATTATCTCGCCAATTTTGGCGCTAACGATACTTTTGTGGAACGCGGCACCGCGTTTCAGGCCAAGTAGCCGAGGAAAGGTTGCCGTAAGAGAATGGCACGAGAAGAAGCGAGGCAAGATTATGACGTCACGGAGTGATACAGCGCATGACTTCATCGAGATCCAATCAAAGCGAGCGTCGCGGCGGGCAACTAGGGGCACAATTTCGGCGCCGATTATCTTCTCGTTCTCTCAATTCGAGCCGTTTTTGCTTCGTTCTTTTTTCAAGATGAGTAACAAATGTTATTTCCAAACTTTTAAAGAAAGCAATAAAAGTAATATTTACTAAACGAAAGTAATTTCAATTGATATGAAATTCATAACTAATATATTGTTAAATGTAAAGAGGGTAGGTGTCCTGTTTGATTTTATTTTGCGGTAAAATCTTGTGGATAAAAAGAAAAAAATCTTCCGGATTTTTTTTCTCCGACGTTGGCAGGTATGGTATTTAAAGAAATCTTTTTTTTTCTTACATTTTTTTAATATAAAATATACGTTTTACATTAATTTCTTTTCTGATCTTCCTTTCCTGCGTAAGTTGATAACTTCTACACGTTTGTCGAGCGTGAGATAACTCGCTTTTTCAGAATTTTCACTACGATGTATGGTGATGAAATGCAGAATGCAACTTTACTGAAACCGATTCTTGAGCTATTCAAATGTGCTAAAAATAGATTTTGTCCACTATAATGAACTAGGAATGCTCCGCTCAGTTTTCTCTAACAAAAATTCCTATGTTTGTTAATGCTGAGGTTCACAATTTTCTGGTCGTTGTGAGAGGTTTCAAAATGGTCTTTCCCAGAGGTATTTTAACATTAGCCATATACGAGGAAAATCGGTGCCTCAGAAAAGTGGTCGTTAATGGAGGTGGTCGCTCATTGAAGTTTCACTGTACATAACTTTTTGACCATTTTCAAAAATGAACGATATTACCATGATTAATATAATTTTCATATTGAAAATACTGTAGTTGAAAAAATAGATATCGAAAATATCAAAATATCATACTTTCAAAATAAATATCGGATATATATCGGCAAACCCTGCTCTTCTGCTAAGTTTTTTGCATTTGAGGATCTAAAAATGCGACTTTAGGCTTGGTTTGGAAACTATAGGAGATATCATAAGGGATGCAAGGTACAAGCATCTTTAATCTTTCATCATGAAATCTTTTTCGAATTTAAGTCAATTCCAAATCTTTTGTGGTATTAAAGGATTCAGGATGCTTTTTTGAGATTGGAAGCCTTATTTAGGCTGAGCCTATTGAATGAAAGCAAGTTTTGGTTTGTAATTGTCATTCATTTTCCTTGTTTTCCCAGTCTATTTCAGGGTTGTAAGAGTTTCGGCCAGTGGTGGTTTTAACCATGGATAAAACCGCCCGGGATAAAATCAGTTTTATCCAGTTTTGGCCACTTAGATAATTATCAAATTTTAAATGAAAACCAAATGATAAATTATCAAAAAGAAATGGAAAACAAACCATAATCAATCACCTTTCATTACCTAAATAGTATGTTTTACAGTTTGTAAAAATTACAGCATGTAAGATAAGGTTTACATGAAAAATGTGCAGTAACATTAAAAAAATAATACAGTGAAACATTGTAAGCTGAATAGATAGATTTTAATTCTCACACACAAACGTACAAAGTATTTCAAGTAATTTTGAAGAATAAATGATAACTTCTTTTAGAAACATATAGGAATTTAAAAAAAAAAAAAAAAGAAAAGGTACAGGGGGAAAACATTTTTGAAAATTAAAAGGCAACACTACTGAAAAGTTACTATATTTATGTTACAGGCTGTTTTGCATTCCTTATGTCTTTTGTTTAAGTTGTGATCAATTTCAGTTATTAATTTTGAAGAAAGTTGAAATTTGTTAACTACTATTTTTATAATAATGCAAATTACTTCCACTAATATTGAATTTAATGAACTAAAATTGTTATGCTTAATTAAACAACTTCCAACTAACAGATTTATTAGTTGCAAAACACACATCTCTCACATACACGCAAATTAGACGTGTATTTTCACGTAATTTAGTTTTGGCCAGTCCTATGGTGGTTAAATCCAGTTTTGGCCGTTTTTCACCGGTTTTAGCCAGTGGTTTGGATAAAATCAGTTTTGGCCGGCCAAAACTACAACCCTGGTCTATTTAGGAAAAAAAAAACTTCATATTTGTTCTGGCCCGCAATATTCTTCTTAACATGAAGTGTGGACCAACTTAAAAATGAAAAAGGTTGGGCACCACTATTGTATAGCATCAATTTCAGTTCTATGGACCTTTTTTCCATTTTACTTTATACGCAATTTCGACTTGAATTTCAAGGACAAGAGCTTAAGTAATTTTTTTTAGGAAAATTTGTATCCCCTGGCCAGTTCGCCCTTAAGAACCATGTTGGTCAAATGATTTTATCTTGCTAAACATTGTCAAGTACAGTCGGACCTCCATATATCGAAGTAGCAAATTGTCAGAAAAAAATTCGATATATAGAAATTTCAATATAAAGAAACAATCTTATTTAATCCTAAAAATCTCCTAAAACATTAAAATTAAAACTAATTTTCGTGTATGAAACCCAATTTCTAATTTATACAAGCATCAAATTAAATAAAAGTTAATAATTAAAAAAATAACAGAAATGACATTTTTGCGTCTTCGTACATCTTCATTCTCCGGCAATTCAACTTGATTCGCAACATTAGGAGATTTTCGTTTCGACAAATCGAGAGAAAAGTAAAAAAAATCAATCTACTTAACTTGAATGATTTTTTCTGCAGCTAAAAAGACTTAAGAATGATGATCAACAGGCAACAGGGATAACTTGAAACTGATTTTACTGTATTACTGGTTGCAACTAAGATATTTGAAATAAGCTTGAGGAAGTTTAAGAACTGCAGAACGGAACAACGACCTTTCTACACACCCCTCAACCCCAGATTTTTTACAAGTTTTGTAGCAACCTTTAGTGAACATAATTTTTTCCTCTAACCTTCATTGTTCATAAGACAAAGTCTAGAGGGGAAAAAAAAATCTACGAATGTCTCGAAAAAGAATTCGATATATAGAGATTTTTTCGATATATAGAAACAATTTTTCTAAGTAATGAACATAGAAATTTGCTGGGATTTCGATATGAGGTTCGATATATGGAGGTTCGACTGTATTCTGCTTTCTAAGTTGATATAAATTGAATTTTGCTAAAAAACACTTTAAAAATAAGTTTCCCACTGTGCTTTAAAAGTTTTATGACAAGTTCTGTGCAGCTAGAGCTTTGTGATAGCTTATTTTATCAGCAATTGCTATTGGGGTCATTTCATATAATATTTAACTTGAATACTTTTGCATGAAAAAAAGTTTTTTAGAGTCAAAAAATTTGGAGATTGTACTTTTTGGAAAAAAAAAAAATGATTTTTTAATGAATGCATGCAAAAATATGTTCAGAGCCTACTTTTACGCACCGTTTAATTTAACTAATATTACTATGTTTGTTACCAAGTTTAAATGAGATTCTGGCTCACCCGGAAATTTGGCAGAATGGAGGTGAATTAGTGGGTATCCTAATCTGTTTTGGAATTCCCTTTGAGCAGGGGTGCCAGGGGGTGAGGGGGGTGATGGCACAAGTTGGCGCCATCAAAATGGAGGGGAAGGATTTTTTGATTTTTAAAAATTTATTTATTAAAATTTATTTATTGGTTTATTTTTAATTTAAATTATCTGTTTTATTTAATTTTATTCTGTTTATATTTTATTTCATTTATTTATTTAGTTTGTGTGTGTGTGTGTATACCGTTAAAAGTCAGAACTTTTCTAATAAAATAATAATTGTAAAAAATAATTAAAAACAAATAAATAAAAATTTTTTTTTTTAAATGAATAAATCAAAACAGAGAGCTAAAAATAAAAAAAGGAAAGAGGGTTGATATTTTTTAGGGGGGGGGGGGAATTAGTGTTATTGAACTTGGGGGGGGGGAGCACCCCTGCCTTTCAGGGCAAATTCTTATTTATTTGTACTTATTTGTATCATTCTTTCATTTAGTTTCATTGGCCAATCCAGGATTTTTTTTTTTCACTACCTATTTTTGTGGAAGTATTGCATCAATATTCTATTGTTGTGCAAGTTTGGTTTTTTTTTTCATCAGCATTGATTTTGTAATTTTTTAAAGGCACTTTCTAATTTTTATTTAAAAAAAAAAAGAGCAAATTAAAGGTTAGTTTGAAAAGTGCAAATGTCATCTACTATTACTTCTAACAGTTTTTTTTTGGGGGGGGGGGGTTAAAAACCTAAGAACAAAAAATACTATCGTATTTCAGTTCAATAGGCTTTGTACTGTGTACAACTCGGGGAAATCATCCGAAAAACGTCCCCCAAAACTGACGCTAGAAGATTTTTAAATGCAATTTGACGAAAAACTGTTATAAATGAATTAAAATGTTTCAAAAATGTTGTTCCCTAGTGATTGTTTATATGAATCATCTTGGCGTTTTATTTTATAAGTAAACTGTTCAGAGAAAAACAAGCTTTCTATTTGAAAATGCGGATTTTTGTGAAAATTTCGATTTTTACTTCCTTTTACTAAAAAGGAAGTAATTAGCGAAAAAATTTTCACTCAAAAATCGACCTTCATTTCCATTTTGCTCACCCCCAAATGAATGTTGAGTTTTTTTTCGACTCGACCACACGTAGATAAATGCCTAAGAACGTATAGACACTCGAAATATCCATTTTGACGATTCCCGAGTTAATTACAACGAGTTTTCTCGTGAAGTCTGTATATACATATGTATGTGCGTATGTATGTCGCATAGCTCAAGAAGGATATGTCCTAGAGAGTTGAAATTTGGTACGTAGACTCCTAGTGGACCTAGTTGTGCACCTCCCCTTTTGGTTGCATTCGGGTGTTTTTAAGGGGTCTTTTGCCCCTTTTGGGGGGGGGGAATCATTGTTAATTTCGATGTAAACTCAAGTGTGTTACAATTTGGCGGACACTTGGCGATAGATCGCCAGTCTTTTGGTCACCAACTTGGCCACAAAATTGGCAATTTTTTTTTTTTTTTACATCTGGTTTTAATTTGTCCACTGTTGGTGATATTTAGAAAGTAAACTATTAAATCACATTAAAATTGTCAATAATGGGAAAATGACATTAAATTGGAGTAAAAGGAAGTCATGTGATGCGCACATCAGCTCGTTTAATATTGTTTTCTGACTGTGCAGATTTTCAAAGTTAGTTTTGTGCAGCTGTTGATTTTATTACTTGATTTTTGTAAAAGTACGGACTTTTAAAAAAAGGAAATTTTGTGAAGGTTACGAAAAACGATAGTGAAATGAGCCTGTATTGGGCCCTATGTTAATTTTTATTAGCTTATCTTTTTACTTTCTTCTATATCTAATATATAGAAGAAAGTATTGGATTCGTGCAAATTTTCGAATTTTGACGGATTCGAACGTTTTGAGGTGTGCTGAGTCCATTTCGACTATTTTTGGAAAATGTCTGTCTGTCTGTGTGTGTGTGTATGTGTGTCACGTCTGTGTGTGACCAGTTTTTTGTGGCCGCTCTACAACAAAAACTACCGCATGAAATCGAACGAAATTTGGTACACATATGTGCCCCTATGTGAACTTGTGCCCATTGGTTTTTGGCGCGAATTCCTCCAAGGGGGGTGGAGCAATGGGACGTTTTTCGAGTTACGCGTGCTTGCTATTCCTCAGGAAGTAACTGGCGGAATCAAACAAAATTTGGTCCATATGTTGGTATTAACAGGAACAGGTGCTGATTCAATTTTGGTGTCAATAACTCAAACGGGGGTTGAGCTATAGAACGTTTTTTGTCGTCAATTGTGACTGCTGTATCTCAAGAAATAATGAACGGAATGAAAGAAAAATTTATCGGCAAGTAGCCCTTAGTGGGTATAAGAGCTGATTTTATTTTGGTGTCAACAGCTAAAAAGGGGGTAGCGCAATCGCCCGTTCTTTTTTTCCATTGTGAGTGCCCTATCTCAAGAAGTAATGCTACGTTCTGGTTGAAATTTGGAATATATGTGAATCCATATGTAAACAGGCTTTGGTTCAATTTTGACGCCAATCGCTCCAAGAGGTGTTGATTTTTTTTTTTTTTTTGCGAATAAAAATAGCTTTATTAATGCAACAATAAGAAAGATAAATCGTAATAGATTGTCGTCTGCGTATTTCTCGTGATTTTAATTGTATGGAAATGATCGGAAATATTATCTCAATGATTTAAAATTTTTAACTGTTGCCATCTTATGTTTGTTAACAAATAAAATATTTGTAATTAATTCAAGCAAGGCTTTTAAAATAACTTTCAATTTTCGCTCTTTGCTTTGCTTTTGCAATCATTCATACATTGGGATGGTCGTCAAGTTTTTGCATGTGTAATTTTGTTTTTGTTGGGAATATTGCTTCCTCGTCAAACATGGGGAGGGATCAGAAAAAACAAAGAAAAATATAGAAGAAAGTTTCATGATGGCCACAACATACTAGTTAGAATATTGATCTTGTAATTTGTTTACAGTTGATCGGTTGTTGCAGACTTTTTCATAATTGTTCTTGACAACATGAAATACTAGAAATCTCTTCTTGTATGCCATGGGATTGATTTGTTTTGAATGGCAATCATTTACTTTTGTGTATTGCTGGTGTTTCGTTTTCTGAAATTTAGATTAAAGTCTGGTTTTAATTCATTGCCCATCTCGATCAGGGTTTCCGCTAGGATCGCATTTTTCGCAAAATGCGAAAGCGCTATCTCAATTGCGCAAACAAAGCAAAGCATTTTCGCTTTTTTGCTCAAACAAAAAATAAATTATTTAAAAAAAAAAGTGAGAGAGGAAAAATGTATAATCCAAGAGAGGAAGCAGCACGACGATAGTCAACTTAATCTTTTTTAAATCCTAAGCTAAGATTTAAAAATTACTATGAAGTCACCAGTACTTAGTCTTCCGGCATTATGCCCTTCTCAATAGCATAGATAGTAACTAACTCTCAATAACTGCATTATTAGGAGGAAGAGAGTGCAACGCTCTAAAAACCAAATATGTAGGTTTTTTTTTCCATTTTACGTTAAAAAAAATAGTTGCTGTACTTATTTCTTTAAGGATGCCATAGAGATGAAATAAGAATCTTATTTTGAACTTGAGATGAAACACACTGAGACATTTAGAAAGATATGCGAATATGTAACATTTTAGCATTTTGTTAAAACTTTTCCCACAATTTTAGCTTTTATGCTAAAGAACCTTTGAACCCAACTTAAACCCTGATCTCGATTCACCTTGACCTATTGAAAGCCGGAAGGTACTTTTCTGATGTCGGTATCGGTGATGCCATATGATCCCGAAAAAGCACCACAGAAAAATTCAAAATTCAAATGCAACAAAAAATCTATTGAACATTTTGAGCTCTCTAAAAGTAAGCATCCACATAGTTTTTACCCTGAAGTAGAAAATAGTTTCATTATATTCGCTTGCGAGCTTACTTATCTATGGAGAAATATGCTAAGGCAGGGCCCAATATAGGCTGATTTTGCTACCGTTTTTCGGTACCTTCACAGAAATCTTGTTTTGAAATCAGTACTTTCACAAAAATCAAGTAATAAAATCAGGCAGCTTCAGAAAAACATCGAAAATTTCACAAAAATTCGCATTTTAAAATATAAAATTTGCTTCTCTGTTTAAATCAAAATTTACTTATAACATAAAATTCTACGCAGGTTTATATGAACAATCACTTAAATAGCAACCTTTTTGTGATATTTTAACTAATTTTTAGCTGTTTCTCGCCAAAGTGTATTTATGCAATGTTATCGCAATCTTTAAACATCTGTTTTGGGGAAACGTTTTTCTCATAATTTCCAATATTGTACACAATACATAGCCCATTAAGCTGAAATTTCGATGGTATTTTAGCTCCCCCCCCACAAAAAACAAAACCTGTTAAAAATAATACTAGATGACATTTACACTTTTCAAACTAAAATTTCACTTGTTTTACTTCTCTTTTACAAAACTTAGGATGACTCTAAAAGTTCAAAAACAATGCTGACAAAAAAAAAAAAAAAAAAAAATAGAATGATGCAATACTTTCACAAAAATAGGTAGCGAGAAAAATATCCTGGATTGGCCCCTGTAAGGTGAAGAGAATGAAATAGTCCCTGGCGCCTGGTCTGATATTCGGGTGAAATTACACTTTTCGCATTAGAAATCGGATTAATTAGTTAAACGCACGCATACGTTACCCTTTTTTGTCATAATTTCTGTCAATCGTCAAATATTTTCAATTTTCCCATCGAAGCAGCTCGGAGTATTTCGTCCATTTGAATCAAATGCACCAGCCAATAGCAGCTCATAGACATGTAACGATCTTCTCTTATTGGCGAAGAAGGTAGGGGAGGTAGCTAGTAAGTGTGACATTTTATCTGTCCACTTGGTTTTTTCTTCCGCTTCTGTGACGCCATTGTCAACTTCAGTTGCAAGAAAGTATAGGAGAAATCTGTGTCGTTCATTTAAAAATTCATTCCGAGTATTTTTTTTTTCCAGGTTGATCTGGTGTTGAAAGTTGCAGACAAAATCAAATTGTCGGGTAATATCTACTTCAGGAAGGAAGATTATGTCAATGCGAATATGAAATACAAGAAAGCTTTGAGGTAGGTCATCTTTTACTCGGTAGTCATTTTACAAGGCTTCAAAGCTTACGTTCGACGAGGACGATTGGTTGGTTAATCACGTGACAGCAATGACGTCAGCGATTACTAACCGGTTGCTCACGAACCAATGCTTCATCTGACGCTTTCGGTTGATCAGCGGTTACTTGCGCAGACAAATAACACTCAGGTGAAAAATACATATACAGTAAAACCTCGTAAACCTCGTTAAGTCGTCACTCAAGGGACCAAAAATTTTTGACCACTTAGGCGGAGTGACTACTTATGTGGAGTGGGAAAATTAAGGAAGAAAAAAAAAATGCCCTTCAAATATTCATGAATGGCAGTAGAATTCTGTGAGAAAAACAATAGCTTATGTAATTTATGTTTATAAATTAGTGGAAATATTAAAAAGGGGGGAAAATACTAATGATAGTTACTTTGTTTTGTTTTCTCTTACTTATACATTACTTAATAACAACAACTTATTTTTAAGTAGTCACGGTACATTAATACCATCCATGAAGTTGTTGCTTACGGAAAAGAAGGATCTCTTCTAACGTACATCAAGCTTTAAATTCTGTGTTTGTAGTTCCTTGAACGGATGTTAAATACTGACTTTCTCCAACTATTAGATTTTGTATGTCTTCCTGAAAGGAGTCTGATTCATACTCTTTGCACTCAGCAGAGTCACAGCGAAAAGTATGCTTTGAACGACCAGAACGGAGAATCGAGATTTCAAGGGAAAATGACTATCAAACAGCCTGTCAACTGATTCCGACACTATTTTCTAAGATCCGATAAGGAAAAGGAATTTAAAAAAAAAAACAATTTTTGAGCGACTAGTTAAGCAGGTAAAATTAAATTTGGCGACCAGTAAAGGAGGGTCATTTTACATTACTGTGAATGAGACCTTGTCGGACCAAAGGAAAGCGACCACTTAACCGGAGTGACCACTTAACCGGTCGACTACGTATTGAGGTTTCACTGTACTAAATAGTCTCTTTCAATAGTGAAAAATGCAGGCAAACCAGAAAAGGAAAGGACAAAATATCGATGCCCGTACGCTGTACGGGCAAACCAGATGAGGCCAATTTCGGGTACCACGTACACTTTACGGGCAAACTGCCCAAAGGGTAATAGGTATTCTGCCGTATTAAAGGGGATTTTTTTCGGAATCCATCCTCGTGAAAAGCGAAATAGATTTCCGTTCTCATCGCCTTCATCAGAGTGAGATTTTGTTTCTGAAAGTGGGTCGTCGACTTCTTCATTTTAATGCTTCTGCTGTCCGTTTCAGGTACCTGAACAAACTGCACGAAACGAACGAGGCCTCCCCGAACGTAGAGAAGCGGATGAATGTCCTAGTGCTGCCCTGCATTTTAAACAGGTACTTATTTTGGTGCTTTCACAGGGTTCGTACTCTCCTTCAAAACTCCTCCAATACTCCTTCATTTAGGACAATTTTTTTGAAGGGCCCTTCAAACTCCTTCATTTTGGTTTTAGCTCCTTCAGAACTCCTTAAAATACACCGCCAGCTCAGTTATTCCATCCGAGGACTGCAGTTTCGTGCTTTTTAGCACTCATCAGCCCGGAAGAGGAATCACGTGAGCTGGTGACGAAAATCCTCTTAAGAGAGCCAAGAGAGCCAAACAAACTGGTAGCTAATGCAGAATTAGCAAACCAGATGAGTAACCGCAGCAATGGTGCGTTCAACTCAAAGATTGATGGCAAGGCATGGTATTTTGTTGTATTAACCGCACCATTGCTGCGGTCGCTCATCTGGTTTTCTAATTCTGCATTAGCTACCAGTTTGTTTGGCTCTCTTGGCTCCCTTAAGAGGATTTTCGCCACCAGCTCACGTGATTCCTCTTCCGGGCTGATGAGTGCTGAAAAGCACGAAACTGCAGTCCTCGGATGGAATGACTGAGCTGGTGGTGTATTTTAACTGCAACTTACTACAAAATCCTTCAGAACTCCTTCTTTTTTGGATCAAGACTACATAATCGTCCCCTATGACAGCAATTTAAAACACTTCGATCAACAACTTAACTTTGCCACAGGGGCGAAAGTATAAGAGCAATTTTACTGTAGTAATTTGATATATTTTTTTCTCACAAAGTAATTTATAAATTGATGTGATTTATAAATTGGTTATAGAAGTCATAAAAGTTGGAGGTGAAAATATTGTTATATGACAAAGACATTTCATAAGTGAATTAAATCATGCTTAAATGGTGCTAGGCTATTTTGTCAAATATTATGATTATTGCTTTTAACTCCACCACACCCTCAGTAGCAAATGTCAGCTTGTTCAATATTTCAATATTGAAAAATACATTAGTAGATGTACTATATTAAGCGATTTTGTTAAAAAAGCAATTGCGTAGTAAATCTCAGTTTCGACATTGTAAAAAGAGTCATCCACAAGGGATGTCATGCCTTGAGGGAAGGCAGGCTCATGAAATTATGACAAGGGAAAGAGAGGGTAGTAAAAAGTGACATCACACAGTTATTATAACAATATGTTTATGAAAAATAGGACATGTGACAAGGGAAGGAGAAAGGTAAAGTGTGACGAAGGGGGAAGAGGTTCAAATATGTTGAAAAAAAGTAACAAAATTTATATATATAAGGATAGCTCAAAAGTACTCTTTCAAAACTCCTTCATTTAATTTCTGAAATTGAGTATGAACCCTGTTTCAACTAGATAAGTGGTTCCCGACCTTATGCACGCCCCCGTTTTGCCAATTAAGCAGTCAGTGACCACACATGCATGCATCCCTACCCCTATGCATATACACGGTATGACCAAAAGCATTGGGACGCTTTCAAAAATCCACAATTAACGGATTTCTTGAGAAATAGGGGACCGATTGCTCTGTAGTTTTTTCCACATAAAATTAGTACTCAAGTCTTCAATAAAAACCGAACCTACTATTCATTTAGCGGACCAGCAACAAATCGAGAATACAGAAATGGGTTTCTGACCATCGGTTCCTCGTAATTAGCTGGAAGTAAACTATAAATTTTGGAAATAAGTTAACAAATTATATAGAATTTTATTTTTATATTTCCGTGAGGGTATCTCCTATACCCACGGAGGTATAAGCATTTTTTTTTTCAAAATATAAATTTTGTTTGAAGATTTTCGAATCTGAGTTTTCTGTCACATGTTACTAAACTTTCAGAATAATCGACGGCATACGAGAGGAACATAATAATCAAGTTTGAAATTAAAGGATTAAAAATTTAATGAAATATGAGCGTTTCAAGCAGTTAATTTTTCAATGCACATGCATGAAAAAAATAGCAATTTATAATCTTCTTACTTCAAAACCCACATAGATCATACAACTCATAGTAAAATTCCAGCTGGATATCTTTGACATTTAAAAAGTTATCCGCGATCTTATGAGCCAAATTTTAATAATTCTTGGGTATGCGGCGAACCATGGGGGATCTGTCGCAAGTAATCTGTTTTTGTCATGAAACACTCTGCAGGATAACAGGAAACTGTTGCCGGTTTGCGAATGACTCCTTACTATTCATTGCCTATGTTATATATGTGTTGTTGGATTAATACGGTTATGGAATAAAGAGATAGATGCGATTAAACCAGATTATGTTTATTCGTGCTACGTTGTAAGCACGGCATGATGGATGATGAAAACAACCGAACATCTCAGTCAGGGAGCGGTTGCAGTTACAGTGGTACAAAGCGATTACGATTAAGATACATGACATCTCCCTTTTTTTTTTAAAGCATATATATAATGAACAGATACTAAGTACATTTCATAGAAAAGAGAATACAAGAAAAATTATCTAAATATGACAAGGTTAATATATGAAAAGAGAGAAAAAAAATGAAATGTCCATATTGACTTAGTCCTTAAATCTTGATGGGGGTTTAATTATTCGGCCCGTGCGGGTCGTTAAGGCTGTAGCAGCCGGAGGAGTATGACTTGGAGCCATTGGAGCAGAGCTAGTTGTTGGAATAATGGGTTGTTGGTTTGTGATGTTCTTGCTAGTTGGGACCATGTAAAGATCTTCTGCTGTTGATTTATTGTTGACAGGCTGTGTAGAATTGAAAATTTTAATATGAAAACGATTCCTACGATATACTCTACTAAAGGTCAAGATTCACGGTCGCCACTCGCCACGTGGCGACCTAGTTTGAAAAAGTGGCGACTTAAAAAAACGTCCTCAGTCGCCATTTTTCCCCATGTTATTCCTAACAAAAAAAAATCTTGGGATGAACAAGAATTATGCAAACTCAATAGGGTAGAAGAAAATAAATCACTTTGGAAGCAGACTCCTGAGGATAAACACTGAGAGGAGGGGAGGAGGTGATCAAGGGAAGATCGTTTTTTTTTTTTTTTTTTGGGACCAGAACGGCAATACTTTCAAGTTACAAGTGAAACATAGGCACCATATTTGGTCACTCACAAGATGGAAGTAGGCAAGATACTTCAGCGCTTTAGTTACCAAAAACAAACTAGAATTTGGTGTTTATTCAAATGCAAACTAATGAAAATAATGCAAATTGTGCTGTGAAGCATTTTATTTATTTATTATTATTATTTTAATTATTTAAAATAGATTTATTGAGAAATGAAAAATTTTGTATTTAAAATTTCATCTTATCCTTATTGCATTGGACGCTACTGTGCTAAAAACTATAACAGTTCAATTAAATTGATGTTTAATGAGGATTTTTTATTTTATAATTATTTTTATACTACAAATTCAAAAACCTAAATCTTTATTTTTAGCGCAGTCGCCATATTTGGTCACTTCCAAGATGGAAGTAGACAAGATTCTCTAAGTGCCTAAGTTTCCGAAAACAGAATTAGATGTCTATTGCAATACAATTCAAACTATTGAACATCCCACAAAAAGTTCCGTATTGTTTCCCCCTGGATAATTAATTATTTTCTTGAAAAATTCAAAATTTTTTCCTTCACATTTTTTCTTCATATTTTATCCTTAATGCTTTGGACGCTAATGGGCTAAAAGCTGATTTTTTCATCTAAATTATTGTGTTTTGAGGGTTTTTAATTATTAATAATTACTTTTATGCAATAAATTCAAAAATCTATTATCTGAAATTTTTCGCATAGTCGCCATGTTTGGTCATTCGCAAGATGGAAGAAGACAAGAATATTAATTGCCTAATAAGTTTCCAAAAACAGAATTGGATGCTAATCTCAATCCAAACTACTAAAAATAACATAAAAAGTGCCAGAAATAATGTTTTTTTTTTTAACTTAGTTATTTTCTGGAAAAGGGAAATTTTATCAGCAAAATTGTATTTAATTCTCACTGCTTTAGAGGCTTTGCCGATAAACTAAAACTATTTCATCTAAAATGCAGTTCTTCTCATGGATTTGTTTATCAATTGATTTTGAAAAAAGAAAAATAAAGAAATAAAAACGTATTTTAACTTAAATTTTGCAAAATGCATGTTTATAGCTTTTAAAATTTACTTTGTAAAGCTTTTATATATATATATATATATATATATATATATATATATATATATATATATATATATATATATATATATATATATATATATATATATAAAAGCAGCAAAAATACCCCCTCCGCCCATTTTATTCTTCAAAACTCGGCGAGATGGTGGCCACTAAGTGTTTTGGGTCTAGTGGCCACTGGCCACTTAGAAATTTTCTGAATCTTGTCCTTTATACTCTACCGTTTTCAGCTCTTATGCAGTAAGACCTAGGCTGAGGTCCAACCTGGCAAATTTTCCCAATACACCACTCTTTATTAAGCCGAAACACTACTTCTTGATTATTTTGCAATGGCTCTAATGAATGCGTGTGCAGGTCATACTTATGTTGACGTTGCTGTCTCAGATGTAGACGATTTTGAACAGCACTGCAATCATAATGAGGTGTGAGCAGTGACGGTAGGACGGGAATCAGGGTGCGAATTCGGCGACCCATTAAAATCTCAGCTGGAGAAGGCAAGCCATCCATGGGAGTGTTTCTGTACTCCATCAAAACTAGATGAGGATCCTTCTTGTCTTGAGCAGCTTTGTTAAGGCTTGATTTGATGGTTTGAACACATCTTTCAACCTGTCCATTTGATTGGGGGTATCCTGGGCTAGATGGGTTGTGGAATATATCCCAGCTTGTACAGAATTCACTGAACTCCTTGGAATCAAATGGTGGTCCATTGTCTCCAACTATTTCTTCAGGAACTCCAAAACGAGCAAAACAAGTTTTCAAAGCATTAATTACTGTGCTAGCTGTTGTGTGGTGCAAATGTTGCAATTCAATATATTTGGAAAAATAATCAACAATTAAAAGATATGTTACTGATGAGAGATGAAAAAAATCAATTGCGACCTTTTGCCATGGTCGCTCAGCAAGTTTTCTGTCTAATAGTGGTTCTTTGATGTTGGACCTTTGGTTTTGTTGGCAGATGGTACAGTGTGAAACCATATTTTCGATGTCGGTGTTCATACCTGGCCAGTAGAGAGATTGACGAGCAAGATTTTTGCATGAGACTATGCCTCTGTGCCCAACATGGAGATGTTGCAAAATATCTTCACGACAAGACTTAGGAATCAGCAATCGCTGTCCACGACAGATGAGGCCATTCTCTACATGCAGTTCAGATTGGCAATGCCAATATGGTTGTGCTTGTAGAGTCACACTGTGTTTATTCTGAGGCCATCCATTTGTGATGTAATTTCTTACACTTTGAAGTTCTGCATCATTCTGCGATTCTAGACTGATTTTATCAAGCTTGGATTGTGATGCTTGTACCAGTAAGGAAACCATTAGCTGAGCAGAGTCAATATCTGATGTTGAGACAGGATGTGCTGGCAAGGGTGCTCTGGACAAGGCATCAGCGACAGCCAAATATTTCCCAGGAACGTGTGTTAGTTTGAAAGAGTATCTCTGAAGTCTCAATAACAGTCTTTGCAGTCTAGGTGATATGTTCTCAAATGGTTTGTGGATTAACCCTAGGAGGGGCTTGTGGTCGGTTTCAATTTCTACATGTTGACCGAAAACAAAATAATGAAAATGTTCACAAGCATGAACAATAGCAAGGAGTTCTTTTTCGATTTGAGAATACCTTGACTGAGCCTCGGAAAGGGTTGCAGAAGTATATGCAACTGCTTGGCGATTCTGGAGAAGAACTCCACCAATCCCAAAAGAACTTGCATCTACAGAGAGCACTATGGGTTTATCTCTGTCAAAAAATTGCAGAATTGTAGA
This sequence comes from Uloborus diversus, assembly GCF_026930045.1. Taxonomy (NCBI): domain Eukaryota; kingdom Metazoa; phylum Arthropoda; class Arachnida; order Araneae; family Uloboridae; genus Uloborus; species Uloborus diversus. Next base: position 3,231,243 of record NW_026557876.1, read on the forward strand.
CGACTGTAGCAAGTCTTTAACTTTTGAGAATGCTTGATCATGATGAGAGTCCCAAATCCAATTTGTGTCTTTTTTTAGCAGATCTCTTAAGATAGAAGTTTCCTGTGAGAACTTAGGCACAAATTTCATAAGATATGTGGCCATACCTAAGAATCTCATTAATTCTTGTTTGTTAGTAGGAACAGGAAAGTCAGATATTGCTGAAACTTTTTTAGGATCAGGAGAAATACCATCTGGTGAGATTATGTGGCCTAGATATTGTAACTTAGAAACAGCAATCTGGGTCTTATCTTTGTTTAGTTTCAAACCACTTTGCCTAGCAATTTGAAATACCTTTCTTAGCTTTTCACAATGGTCTTCTAGGTTTGCACTATACACCATAATATCATCAAAATATGGAGCGATGTCTGGACAACCTTCAAAAATGTTGTCCATGGCCATTTGGTACACTTCCGGTGCACAAGATAGACCAAAAGGCATTACAAGAAAACGGAATCGACCAAATGGTGTTATGAAGGTACAAAGATCGGAGCTTTCTTCATCTAGCTGAATATGGTAAAAAGCATTTTTGGCATCGATAAGGGAAAAGATTTTGGAACCCTTGATTTTGGACAACAGTTGGTCTTGGGTTGGTATCTGATAGTGCTGTCTTTTTATGAACTTGTTAAGGGGACGAGGATCAAGACAAACTCTCAATGAGCCGTCTTTCTTGGGAACTACAACGATTGGATTTACCCAATCAGTAGGTTTTGTAACTTTCTCGATGATTCCATTTTCTTCCATTCTTAACAGTTCATCTTTAAGCTTTTTTTCTAACGCTAAAGGTATTTTGCGTGAAGCAGCTATGACAGGGGTTGCATTATCGTGTAAAACTATTTTGTGTTTGCCAGGTAGACGTCCTACACCCTCAAATATGTCGCTGTATTCTTCAATAATTTTAGACAACTTAGGATCATTAACATTATCAGATTTGTTAGGGCAAGCACTAATAGATGAATTTTTATTTACAGGATGAACATTAATAGATGAATTGACACTTGCACAAAAATTGGTATTTACAGTATTGACACACCTTTCGCTAACTTGTATGCGGGTATCCAATCTTTTTATAAGATTTAGATTTGTGCAGGCAGCTGCACCTAACACGGGTTGAACATTAAGATTTACAATGTGAAACTTTAAATCATAACTGCGATTGTTCACTACACACTGTAAAATGCTCTCACCCACAACTGGTAAGGCATCACCAGTATAGGTGCACACTTGAAGGGATGTTGGCAGAAGTGCTGGTGAATTTTTCAGATATTTAAATGAATTAAAAGGAAGCACATTTACTTGGGCACCAGTATCCAACTTGAAGATAACTGGGCAGCTATTGACACAAATCTCTTGTAACCAATCACACTCGGTTGATGTTGAAATTGACCCAATGTATACTGTGTTGGGGTTGCAATCGATAGCAGAAACCTGATGTTTTGGTTTTCTTGGTTGTCTACAAACACTAGAGAAGTGGTTTTGCATTTGGCAATTATGACAGGTTTTCCCAAAGGCTGGGCAATTCCTGGGTGGGTGTTGACATCCACATCTGGAGCATGGTCGCTTACGTTGTAGTTGTAGAGATGATGATGAATTCTTGTTTGTAGGAGTTTGTTTACTGCTGATTTGGTGTTTGCCTGAGTTTCCTTGACACTGAATTTTTTTGAATTTTTGGCGACTAATTGCGTCGACTTGCATTGATGATGATGATGATGATGGTTGAGACATTGCAAGCGAATGTAATTTGGACAGTTCAGCTGACTTGCATATCTCCACAGTTTTCTTCAATGACAGTTCAGGTTCTCTGAGGAGGCGTTCGCGCAAGACATCATCGCGTAGCCCTTGGATGATACGATCTTTAATGTTGCGATCATAAGCAGCATTGAACTCACACTGATCGGCTTGTAACTTTATTTCGGTGACAAAGGAATCGAAGTTTTGTCCCGGCTTTTGTTGCATGTTGTTGAACACAAATGTTGCAAGAGTGACATTACGATAAGGTTTGTAATGTTCGTCAAACTTGTCCAGAACGTGTTTAACGGTTCTGGTCTGCCCTGTTGCAAGAGCGGGAAAGTCAAACGTTAGATAGTCCTTGTAAGATGATTTACCAATTACGCTCAGCAACAACGCGATACGCGTTTCGTCATCTTCTTTGTTGTACTTGACGGCAGTTTCAAAAAGTTCATACTTCTGTCTCCAGTCGTTCCATGCTTCAGCTTTGTTGTCACCAGGAACAAACGTTTCCATCTGGAGAAATTGATGGGCCAAGCTGTATAGATGTTAGATGGTCAAAAACTAATAATATGAAAAAATTACTGCACTTCCGGAAAAATATACGTTCGAAATACTTCTGACACCATGTTATATATGTGTTGTTGGATTAATACGGTTATGGAATAAAGAGATAGATGCGATTAAACCAGATTATGTTTATTCGTGCTACGTTGTAAGCACGGCATGATGGATGATGAAAACAACCGAACATCTCAGTCAGGGAGCGGTTGCAGTTACAGTGGTACAAAGCAATTACGATTAAGATACATGACAGCCTATTCGAGAACTATTGAAATTCGGCTCATTAGATTGCTGATAAGGAAAACTTATGGTTTTTAAACGGAAAGCCGAGTTCCGTGAGTCGGTCAACAATATTAATTGCTTATACAAGCAGAGATGAGACCAGACAGTGGAAGATGCAGAATGAATGTCGATGTGAAGAAATGAACATTGGAAGCTTGTTTAAAAGCTTACCTAAAGCTTATTGGTCCACTGAAACTAAAATAAATAAACCAGGGGTGATTGTGTTCCGGTATTTTACCGAATTTCCGGTATTTTCGGACGTATTTCCGGTATTTTTATGTCCGAAAATACCGGAATTATGTTCTTTTTTTGTTATGCTTTTATCTCCCTACCTCCACCATTTTTTAAAAATTATATAATACTCATCAAACATACCTGCAAGAGCCTTAAGATGGACACCTATCCCTTAAGATGGACAAATGTCAAGATAATTTTGTATAACACCAGCGCAAAAGTAACTTTGTAACCCATTAAAATTTTAATCAAATGTACACACACTATTTTGACTCTGACTATTGAACTATTTAATACTATGGCATAGGTTCACTTAAGTAATAGGGGCCAAAGATTACCCCCCCCCCCCCCGTTCTCGTTTTGAAACTTTCGGGTATTTTTTGATGAACTCACAATCACCCCTGAAATAAACGCACAACATAAATTAATAAAAATAAACCCTGGCTATGAGCGGAGGCGGAGTTCACAACTCCCCAACACCTACCGGACCTAACACCCAAGGGGCAGAGCAAAAGAAAAAAAGAATGAACGAGTGGAATCATCGCACTACTTATACTTGCTTCGTTTGCATGGGACTTGGCGATCAAAGGATGCCAACCTAAAACTGAAACTTCACACCTGCCGGCTCAAAGGTTAGGTTTGAGCTCTTGTTTATAGTTTAGCATGTGGTGCATTTGCCCAATGTTACTCTATATACTCCAATGTTATTGCATGTACTGGAGCTTAAACATTCTCTTCTGAAATGAAATGAAATGAAGGAGAGGGGGCTCAGCAGAGCCAAGCACTGCGACCAGAGGTCTATTGTACTAAACCCCAAACAAAAATCTTAAAAAAGACCAGTAGCCGTAGCGAAGATTAGCAGGCATTTAATGGGAATATCATAGATCTCCCAAGGATCAAGTAAGTGGCGGCCAAGGTGTTCAAACCTAAAGGCAGAAAAGGTATCACAATCACACAGAATATGTGCAACAGTTTCCTCATGAAAGCGACTGCCTCTACGAATTGGGTCATCAGACACGCCCATAATAGTAAGATGCCGCTTCAAGGTACAGTGACCAGTAAGGAGGCCAATAGCTCTTCTGACGCTGTTGCGGTTCAGACTTAAGAGCTCCTTTGCCCTAATACTAGGGCAACCTCTATTAAGTTCTTTCGCCTGCCGCTGTCTTCTCTTTTAGTTCATAGTTTAAAAAATTTTGGTCTTTTGACCATATTTAATGAATCCTCCACGGCTGATGAGCTCTGGATTCGTACAGTAGAAGACCGTTATAACGCCGACCTATATAATGCAATTCTCTATAAAACGCACAACTTTTCAGAAGCAAACAATAGGTTTTGTAGTTCAAAAAATCTTTCTGTTTTGCTTTGCAAGCATAAAAATGGTTAAGCAAATTAAATTTTAAAAATTTTTCATCTTTCCATTTTAACTCAAAGCTTTTAAAGGAAAATTAGTTCTCAAAGTAAACAAACAGAAAATGCCAGATGGCTCTTGAAAATGCAGCTGTTATGCAAACCACGAAGCTAGCAGAAGTGCAGGATAATTCACTTTCTTATGATTGTGTAACATATTGATTTGTGAATAACTAATTGGAATATTGGTGCTTTAATACTCATTACAGATAAAACTCATTATGAAGTGCTAATATATAGCTATAATTTGATATTAGTTTCAAAATTTTGTGAAATGACCTATATAACACAAAAACCTGTATAACGCAAAAGCTCTGGTCCCGAGGTGTGCGTTATAACGGTCTTCTACTGTACTTTGTCTTTTCCTATTTAATAGCTATTTGCAATTTTTCTTTTTATCTTCATTTTTATATAATTTGTTTAATATTTGGAATTTGGCTTGCTTATTTTATATATATATATATATATATATATATATATATATATATATATATATATATATATATCGTAAAATTCCGAAAGTAACCCCTCTATCGATTATAGCCCTCCCCCTTTTTTTCTGGAAAGTGAAATCATTTTAAAATCCTGAATATACCCCCCCCCCTCACTTGAAAATTTTCTGATCATCTTCATTTGCCACTCCCTCCAAAAAAAGAAGGATAACATTTTCTGCTTTACTTGGAAAGCATTGGTCTCCATGGTTTATTCCTTCCAAAATGTCTAGACTTTTGATGCAAGGGCGCCTTTTTTTCTTTTTTTGTTGTTCATAAGTATTACAAAAGAAATTTATAATTGCCCTGCTTTTTATTCATTTTGGAAGGAGCATTTTTGTTCTGATTTGCGAATCTGAACGATCTTCAACACGGCGCCATTTTGAAAACATCACGCCATTTTAGAAACGTGTTGCTTAAAAAGTAGCGCGAAACTTTTAAAAATAACCTTTTTTAAAGGAGAAATAATGTAATTGAACGAGTTTAGGATCATCAGAAATGTAAATTTTACTAAATCGAGTACGAGTTTTGTCTGTGCTTGCGTTCGCGAACTTTGTAAAGCTCAGTTTTCGAAATTTCGATCTTCGTAACGAATTTGTGGAAGTGATTGTGATTTTTGCTTGTATTCTGAAACAAGAACATTAAGATTTTGCTTCTTTTACTGTAACCTTATTACATTCAGTACATAATGAATTTTCAAGCGATAAATTATAAGGGTTTTGCCAACTTAAGGTGCAAAATCCTTTCTTTCGAAAAATAAAATGGCGCCCTCATGCAATGTATTACTATTAGAAAATTATGACAGGTTTTTTATTAATTAATTTCTCTCTCTTTATTAATATTAACTCTTATTTACTTATTATTTCTTTTCTGTACTCTTAAATTAATACTACTAAAAACAATTATTTTGGCTCATTTTTCAGAAAAATTTCTATTATAACCCCCCCCCCCCTTCTGAAATCAACAAGTTTTGTTTTGAAAATAGGGGGATTACTTTTGGGGATTTTACGGTATATATACACACATACATATTCTTTGTTTTATTTGTATAGATTTTCAAATTGCTTATGTTTATCTCTGTGTGATTATTGTGTAATAGTTTATCAACAACTAAACTGTAGTCCCTTCATGTCTCTCAAGTGATAAACAAACCATCATTCTTTGAAAGTTGATTCAATTTTCCTCCCTGTTTCTTTCCAGTGCTGCTTGCAAATTGAAGCTTAAATTATATGACAGAGCTTTAGAAGACTGCGATGAGGTATGTTCATTCCCATCTTCCAGTGTCGTAAAACATTTTGATGATTATTTTGTGAACTGTTAAATTAGCTTGATTATAAGTACAGTTGAACCTCCATATATCGAACTTCCACGTATCGAAATTTTCTATATATCGAAATCCCAGCAAATTTCTATGTTCATTACATAGAAAAATTGTTTCTATATATCGAAAAAAATCTCTATATATCGAAAAAAATTTCAAGACATTCGTAGATTTTGATTCAACTTCAGGCTGTTTGTCTCATGAAAAATGAAAATTAGGGAAGAAAATGATGTTCACTAAAGGTTGCTACTAAACTCAAAAGGAATCTGGGGTTGAGGGGTGTGTAGATGGGTCGTTGTTCTGTTCTGGAGTTCTTTAATTTCCTCAAGTTTATTTGAAGTCTTAGTTGTAACCAGTAACATTGTAAAATCTGTTTCAAGTCATCCCTTTTGTCTCTTGATTATCGTTCCTAGTTGTTTCAGCTGCAGTAAAAATCATTCAGGTTAAGTAGATTAATTTTTTACTTTTCTCTCGATTACATTGTCCAAACGAAAATCCCCTCATGTTGCGGATCAAGTTGAATTGCCGCAGAATGAAGATGTATGAAGGCGCAAAAATGTAATTTCTGTTATTTTTTTAATTATTAACTTTCATTTAATATGATGCTCGTATAAATTAAAAATTGGGTTTCAATCACGAAAATTAGCTTTAATTTTAATGTGTTATGAGGTTTTTATGATAAAATAAGATTGTTTCTATATATCGAAATTTCTATATATCGAATTTTTTTCCGGAAATTTGCTACTTCGATGTATGGAGGTCCGACTGTATGTGTAATCCAGTGGGTGAACAGGATTCTTCTCTAGTTCGGTGCTTTGCAATGTTGGTACTTTAACGTTCTGAAAGCAAGTCTGACCATGGCCCCACGTAGTACTTATAGGCCCTGACAATCGCTGAGACTCACGGCAACAAAGAGGGCGCTGCTGGGAACCCCTGTTTCCATTACATTGCCATTGATTGGTGGATGCAGGGGTTCCGTTCACCGTGACCTCCTGCGGTCGAAATGGGCGACGTCCAATCAAAAAGAAACAAATTTTGAAAAGTTGACATTGATTGGTGGATGATACCATTGATGAATGATATCACCTATTAACTTTAATACTTCTTGCAGAGTTGGTGAAAGAACTAATATTTCATCAACTTTCTGTGAATAACAGATGAAGAGACTTCTTTAAAATAACTAAAATTTATTAACAGGTGAGAAAAAGTAAATACACAGTTGGCTCTCTGATTAACGACGCTCTATTTAACGACTTTCTATATTTAACGACGGCTTTTTCCGGTCCCAGATGGTCCATTGTAGTGTTAAAAGCATTCTATTTAAGGACACTCTCTATTTAAGGACGCTTTCTATTTAAGGACGATTTTTTTGTGGTCCATTGAAAGTCGTTAAACAGAGAGCCAACTGTAATTGTATGAACTATCAACTGAAGCCAAAGGTAAAAAGACTAATTAAATATGACTAGCTTGTTAATTAAGCTCCATCGAAAGCCGCTAATCTATGACTATGATCAGCTGAGCTTCATCGGCAATCAGCCGAGCAGTACGAGCTCCACCTGAGCTACGATTTACAGGACAGACATCACCAAACGAGTCTTAAAAAAGAGAGAGCGAATCTCAACTCCGTCCGCTGTTAAATAGCCTGTCCTCATCAGTATTCACATAAATGCCCTTACCTCCACGCAACCAATGAGGATGCACCGAGTGGCAGATGCCTACCCCATAGGCGGATTTAGGCCGAAATATTTGAGGGTGCAACAATAACGGGGATCTGAGGAGGGGGGTATTCCCGGAATAACAAGGCAGTGGCGAAATCAGAAAATAATTTTAGGTCGGACACACTTTTAAGTCTAAAAAACGCGATGTAAACCATATTTAGTAAGATTAGGGGATGGGCAATTCTTAACATTTCAAACTGCAGAAAAATTCTTAAACGAAAGTCGATATTAGAAGCAATGGGTGAATCTAGCTACTGGTTTGGAATGGGATTCACGCCCGAGAAAAAATTTGAAATAGTATTTTTGAAAACTCAATTTTACAGTTCTTGGTGATATTTTAGAGGCAAGAAAGGTACGTGTGACTCCAAGGCTATTTTTAGAAATTTTAGTCTTATAAATGTGATTATAGTCCATATTTATAGTTTGGGTTATGAATGAGACTCATAGACTGTCTCCAATTCATTTTTTGAAAAGCAAATAGAAATACGTAACCCCCTCCCCTCCTCCACGCTACCTCTTTAACTTTTCATAATTGAAGTTTCAAAAATACTACGGAGGACAATTTTTGATGCTGTTACCGGACGAGGTGTTCTGGAGCTCTCCCCTTGAAAATTTTCGAAATTGAAGTCCTAAAAATGAAGTTCTTCTGCAATAATCCATGGTATTAAAAAAAGGATTCTCCCACTTAAATATTTCGAAATAGTAGTTTTCAAAACCAAAATATTAACACTCTTTGATGATAATAGAGAAAAGGGGGTCAGAGGTCCTTGTTCGAATATTTTCCAAAATTAAAGTCTTAAACACATGAGTGTAAGACCATATTTGGTAACGTTAGGGACACTGCAGTTTTTCAAAACTGAAGCTCCAAAAACGCAATTTTAAACGATTTTTGATGTATTTAGGTGATTAGAAGATCTTCCTAGGTAATTTTGCGAAAGTGAAGCCCAAGAAACGAAATTTGGGGTACTCTGTAATAACTTTAACTGGAGAAAGGGCTTTGGAGAAGAAACATTTTAAGGACTAATAGAAAAAATGAGAACGAAATAGAAAAAAAGAGAGGGGGAGACATGAAAGAAAGAGGATTGTGCGATAAGGCACAAAATTTGCCGCAAATAATCTGAAGCTGTTGAAAAATTTGTCAATATTTCTTTTTGAAAGAGAAATATTTTTTCTTTTAAAAACATCTACTCAGCATTTTGTGGGGAGGGTCACCAGTCTTGTGCCCCTTCCCCCTGGATGCACAACTGCAGCAAAATGTCCGAAAGTCCTCCTTGAAAAATTTTTGATTATTTACCTTAAAATTGTTGGTTTTCGGTTGATTTCGGTGTAGATTCTATTGATGAAGTTTCTTGCAATAGCCATGTTTTTTTTTTTTTTTTTTGACTTCATTAGACACTGTTGTTTGAGAAGTTTCTTTATTTGCATGGAATTGTTTAGAGTTTTTTTTTTTCAAATGGATAAAATTACTTTAATTCTTAATATGAGCACAGTTAGGTTTTTCTTGCACTAGCGACGTGTGGTGATACACTGGATTCAAGTAAATTTACTAGTATAGCAGCTATGAATTCCCCCCCCCCCAACTGCGTTTGAGTGAAATATACTAAACAAATTTTTTCAATACTCAACCAAAAATTTTGGGGGTGCGGCGCACCCCCTGGCACCCCCGTAAATCCGCCTATGGCCTACCCGCTTGGCCAATGGCGAGAGTCCGTTAGGTCAAGCGTCCGATCCGACGGCCAGCTTCCGATTCGCTCGGATCGTCGGTCCGAACGACCATCGGTTGATTATCGTGAAGTTCGGTTACCTGGGCAAAAGTAAGAGCCGCATCGGTTTAACGCTGCTAGGAAAAGCTAATTAAGTTTTTAGCGGACCTCACAAATGTGTCTTGGTTGGAAACAATTAGGAAACATGTTTAAGTAAATCATTAACATTTATTAGCTCGATAAAAATACGACATGTTAGCATTTTTTGAAGCTTCAAAGCAAAATTCGTATAGAATCCAAAATCCAGCAACGAAACCAAGAAAAATATTGCAGGAACCCTAACATAACTGAAAAACATTTATACCACTGGTGCTCCGTAAAAAATCCATCTTGATAAACAGCCCGGAAATCTTGTTCTAACCTGACACCGGTAACTTGCGGCACAAATCAGAAACGGAACACAGAAGGCGAAAGCCTTCAGCAAATGGATCTGGCTGTCAATCCAGCTCCAGCCAGATGATCATCAGAGACCTGGGCAGCAAGCCCAATCCAGGAACTACCGTATTTTCCTGCGTATAATCCGCGGATTATCTGCTAAAAAAGGCAAAGTTTATGAGGTGCGGATTATGCGCAGCCGCAGATTATCTGTGATTTTTTTTTCGCTTAACACCAACGCATTGAACCTCAATATTTTTACAGTAGGATTCACCGATCGAGATCGTACGCCGAACTGAATGTTGTTTATTTTACGAAGCATGCATGTTCTTCATCGCTGCCTGCCTGTATGTTGGTTATTTTACGTGCTTGAATGTTCCTCTTTGCGATTCAGGTCATGTAAAATAAGCAAGATTACAGTGAAATAGGTAGCCATTTGCACAAGATTAGACCATTTGCTCCTTTGTCTCGACTTTTTGTTTTTCAAGTAATTAGCGTACTATAGTCAAGATTTCAAAAAGACATCATTATATTTTAGATTATCTTTCAGATTAATTTTGATTATGCCTTCAAAGTAATTACTTTTTCACGTTTTTAGTTTCGTTGCTCAAATGGTATGTTAAATTCAAACTCAGGGGCGTAGCTAAAGGGGGGGTTTTGGGGACAACCCCCCCCCCCGAAAAGTTAGTCTCAAAAAAAAAGAGAAAAAGAAGAGAGAAGAGAAAGGAAAAAATTCCAAGCGATTACACACACACACACACACACATATATATATATATAGATAGATAGATAGATAGATATATATAAAAGAAGTAACCCCCCCCCCGAAAGTCGGGTCTAGCTACGCCACTGTTCAAACTTGATCTTTTTACATCGTATTATCCGCAGATTATACGCCGCCGCAGATTATGCGAAGCTTTTTTTTCTTCAGACCAATTTTAGGACCTGCAGATTATAGGCCGCCCGCGGATAATACGCAGGAAAATACGGTATGTAGGCAGTCCCCCCTCCCCCCCAAAGGATGAATTAATTTAACTATTTTATTTATTACTCTTTAATTGACTTCTCTTTTGCATTTTTTTAAATATATGTAGTTGAATTAAAAGGAACACAAAACACACACAGCGTATTTTGAACAAAAGCATTGTTGTTTGCTAAAGAAGTGATACTGGAGTCAGAGGAAGATTTATACTGGGCCCTGTTTATGCACACTCCGGCTTCACACCGGGATGAAGCGGAAGGTGGATAAAAGGGGGATTGCAGCCGGATTGATGGGAAGACCCGTTTTTGTCAAATCGTGGATTCTCCTTCACATTCCCATCAGTCCATGTGCAAATATCCTTTTTTTTTTTGTGTGTGTCTTTTTTATAGTTAAATTGAGCATTAAAAAACACATTGCAGAACTTTTCTGAAAATAATTTGGGGCATAATCAGTTAATTACTCATCACAAGTACACTGTGAATAATATTATATTTCAATATGAATCTTATTATTCCATTCTTTTAATTACTTGAATTTCATAAATTTAATCAAAAATAGCCTGTGACAAATGCAACACGTTTTACTAATTTCGACTGAGGATCAGCATTGTGAGAACTAGCATTAAACAGTCAATTGTGTAAAAATATGTCTGGATCTTCTAAATCCATTTCTAAATTGAAATTTTTGCCTTTTGTGATTGTCAATATCGTGGCCGTACTTAAGGGGTGAGTTTTTAGGGTTCCAACACCCTCCAAAATTTTCACTACTGTTCCGAAATATGCTTTTAATATACTTTTTTTTCTGAAAAAATTGTTTCGGATTGATTTATTTTTATTAATTTATTTTATTTTGGTTTTCAATTTCATTTAAAAATATAATTTTTATTGACGAAACACGTGTACAGAACTTTATCACCAGGAATTACTTTTAATTGTACTTCTTGTGGGAAAAATCCGCCAATGATCCTTCAATGTAGGTGGAGGGAATTCCCTCCTGTATTGAACGTGGCTTGAAGCCGGGTTGGATGCGTAAAACGGCCTTATTCCGCGAATTCGGGTTGATACCGGGTTGAATCCAGCTACATAAACAGGGCCCTGGAGTCAGAGCAGAGACAATTTCCAGTTAGGATTTGTGTTTGCAGAAAGCTTTTCGTTTTATCTAAATCTGCTGTGCAGTGCTGGAAAAAGGCAACCAATGATTATTTCTCTTGTGCTCCTTGCAGGCACTAGACATTGAACCAAAGAACCCCAAGGCTCTTTACAGGAGAGGTCAGGCGTTCCATGGGGTCAGTGACTACGAGAGGAGTTTAGTAAGTACATTTTCTATTCCACCATCCCTAACTGCATACATTCCCAAATTTCAACACCTTCCCCCGAATTAAATATCTCCGGAATTTTTCGTAGAACTGCAGGGTTCGTACGCTCCTTCAAAACTCCTTCATTTATGAAATTTTTTTGAAACTCCTTCATTTTGGTTTGAACTCCTTCAAAACTCCTTCTTTTTTAGTTCAAGGCTGCGTAATCTTCCTCTATGACAGTAACTTAAAATACTTAGATTGACGACTAACTTCGTCACAAAAGAAATTTTAATGTAGTAATTTCCTGCATTTTTTTTTTTGGATTTACAAATGGATCATAGTTAATTCATAAAAGTTGAAAGTGAGAATTTAAATAGAAGACTAAGACATTTCATAAGTGAAGTAAAACTTGCTGAAATGGTGGTTGGCTATTTTTTCCAGTTTTATGATTATTGTTTTTCCCTCCACCGCACTCTCAGCAGCAAAAGTCAGGTTGTCTAATCATTATTTAAATCTTTAAAAATACATAAGTAAATGTACTACATTAGGTGATTGCGTTAAAAAAATTGTTAAGTTTGTTAAGTTAATTGCAGTTACGATATTGTAAAAAGGGTCATCCACGAGTGATGTCATGCTTCGAGGAGGAGAGGGGCTCATGAAATTGTGACAAGGGGAAAAGAGAGGGTGACACAAAGTGACATCACATCACTCAGTTATTGTAGCAATATGTTTAAAAAATATGTGACAAGAGGAGGAGTTTGGGGGTGAAGTGTGACACTTTGTGATAAAGGGTGCAGATGATCAAATATATTGAAAAAAAGTGTGACATCATTTAATGACACTCCATTAGTACTCCTTCAAAATCTCATTTTACTCCTTCAAAACTCCTCCAAAACTCCTTCATTTTATTTCCGAAATTGAGTACGAACCCTGAACTGCGAAAGTTTTCAAAAAAACCCTTTTCCATTTTATTTTTCTCATTTTTAAAACGCCTAGTTCCTAAAAAAAATGCAGTAAAATGCCCCTGATCTCTCTCTGAGCTTCCCAAAATTTTACCCGCTGCAAATGAAAGAAACTTCTGCCTCTTTTTAATCCATTTTTAAAAAGTAGAGATAGTAATTTCAGTTGCCGAATTTCTGGTACTAAAGAGGCTCGATTTAAGAAATCCCTTGGTATATCTTAAATTTCTTACACCAAACTTTTGGTTACTAGCTTTGTTCATTCAAGTCTCTAATCTCCATAGCAGCTATTATGCCTGCTAACAAAACAATTCCATCCATCTGTGTGTTTTACTTATGCAGGATTCGCCAAAACGGGCCCCGAAAAAACGTAGCCCGACTTTTTCGGGTGAGCCCACTTATAACTATAATCGATGAATACCAAGTCCAGAATCCCCTTCCTTTCTGTACGTACGTCAATTCACGATAACTCGAATCAAAAGGGACCGACGAAAAACTTCGACTTACCGCTAGTTTTGGTTCTCGACATTTTAATAACCGTGGAAACAAGCAAATTAAAAACCATCGAGCATTTCAATTAACATGTACGCATAACTGACAAAATTACAGAACTTAAAGCACAATATGTGCAGTTAAATAAAAAATATTGAGAGAAAAAATCAAAAGCGTTGTTTTGATCTCGATACTGCATGAACCACTGGAATAGAGCCGATTCTGCTTGAGGAAAGGTGCACATCTTCATTCGTTTCCAATTCGGATTCGTAGGTTTTACCGCTTTAGAATTTTACATTTCTCTTTTAGTATCACATGGGCAGAGTACTTGCTTAGACATCTTTAATAGTAAAGAAAACTCACTCTGTCTCAGGAACTTATTACAGTCGACGCTCATTATAACGACCAGTGGTAAAAGTCCCAACTTTGTTCCTATGAACTCAACGTTAATTTGCTTTCGTTATAACGACTGTTTTGTATCGTCTAATCCAATACAACGACCGAATTCACGGACGCTATTTCTGGTGTTCTTTCCAATAAAACAAGTTTGTAGCTTGAAATGACCTTGATTATTGTTTACGGACATCTGCCTGAAGTTTTCAATGTCAAATACAACTTTGAGAGGGGGTGGGGGGCGGGGGATTACCATTCTAGCACAGAAAAATAATGGGAGAAAAAATCGAGAAATTTCCAGATTCCTAAGAAAAGGGAGTTGACAGACGTGTTGGTAGTTTGGTGTTTGAATCTAGTGGTTTTTAAGATTTGGGGTTCTCGAGGGACTTTTAAATGTTTCTTAGAAAAGCAAAGAAAAAAACACAATTTATCACCTATATCTGAAACGGAAAATAATGTTTTGCAAAAATCACGTCTGCTAAAGAGGCAAACGTCTGTTTTATCTTCAGAAAGTGTAGTGGTAGCAGATTTGTAAGTGTGTAACATTTTCCTCCCTATATTTTCTACTTTAAAAGTTCTTTAATATCCTGTCATAGTATTTTGCACACGATTTTTCTAAAAAACCTATGATAAAAATAATTTGGGCATTTAACTGGAATGTTTGAAAAAGTACCTTTTTTTATGGAACAACGGGGCATGCATGATGACTGTGTTTATTTTTTAAAATTATACCTCTTATAACGACCACTCGTTATAAAGACCTTTTTATCTAGGACGGATATTGTCGTTATATCGAGCGTCGACTGCATAAACAAATGATTGAACTAAAGAATGTAGGGGAACGCATCTCAACTTAGGTCAGCCATTCAATTAAAGGTCTAGACAACTTGGCAGCTTAAAAGCAAATTCGTAGTCCAGCAACATGTCAAAGTGTAAACAGTAGAGTACAACAAAAGAAAACAAGCTATACTCATTTTTGCACCTGTAACTCCTTTACCGCACATCGGCTCAACAGGTGCTCTTCTTGCCTCAGAGGTCTATTGTGCAGGAACTGCAAGTGAAGGTGAATCAATTTTTCTCTCATAGTCACTTGTTCCTTTCTTTTTTTGTACGTTCTTTCGAGATAAATCTCGAGTCATGTTTGAAAAAACTTCGAGTTAAAGGAAGTTAACTTTGAGATATTGAGAATAATTTGCATGGAATTAAAGAGGAATGGGTCGGGACTAGATAAAAACTTCGAGTTATAGCAATATTCGAGTTATTGTGAATTGACTGTATATATAAATATCTCTCAATTCAATTCTAAAGACTCTGAAAAATACGAGCTGACATCAGACATATTTTGACTCCATACGTTCTATCTTTTTGACTGTTTGATTTCAACTTTCGAGGACATTCATTTCTTGAGTTATGCGACATACGTACACACATATGCACATACATACATACAGACAGACGTCACAAGAAACCTCATTATTTTTTTCTCGGGAATCGTCAAAATGGTTATTTCGGGTGTCTATATTTTCTTAGGCACTTATCCACGTGTGGTCGAGTCGAAAAAAAACTCAACATTCATTCGGTGTGAGCAAAATGGAAATGAAGGTCGATTTGAGTGAAAAATTTTTGCGAATACAATACTTCCTTTTTTGTAAAAGGACAACAAAGATATTTATATGTACTGTCAATTCTCGATAACTCAAAGTCCGATAACTCGAATATTGCTATAACTCCAAGTTTTCGTCAAGTCCCGACCCATTCCTCTTTAATTCCATGCTAATTATTTTCAATATCTCACAGTTAACTTCCTTTAACTGTAAGTTTTTTCAAACATGACTCGAGATTTATTTTGAAAGAAGGTACAAAAAAAGAAAGAAACTAGTGACTATAAGAGAAAAATTGATTCACCTTCACTTGCAGTTCCTGCACAATAGACCTCTGAGGTAAGAAGAGCACCTGTTGAGCCGATGTGCGATAAAGGAGTTACATGTGCAAAAATGAGTGCAGCTTGTTTTCTTTTGTTGTACTGTACTGTTTAAACTTCGACATGTTACTGTACTAGGAATTTGCTTTTAAGCTGTCAAGTTGTCTAGTCCTTTATTCAAAGGTTGACCTAAGTTGAGATGCGTTCCCCTACATTCTTTAGTTCAATCATTTGCTGATAAGTTCCTGAGACAGAGTGAATTTTCTTTACTATTAAAGATGCCTGAGCAAGTACTCTGCCCATAAAGATAAACTTCTAAACCGGTAGAACCCACGAATCCGAATTGGAAACGAATGAAGATGTGCACCTTTCCTGAAGCAGAATCGGCTCTATTCGAGTGGTTCCGGCAGTATCGAAAGCAAAACCACTCTTTTGTTTTTTACTTTCTTCTATATCTAATATATAGAAGAAAGTATTGGATTCGTGCAAATTTTCGAATTTCGAATTTTGACGGATTCGAACGTTTTGAGGTGTGCTGAGTCCATTTCGACCATTTTTGGAAAATGTCTGTCTGTCTGTGTGTGTGTGTGTATGTATGTGTGTGTGTATGTATGTGTGTGTGTATGTATGTGTGTCACGTCTGTGTGTGACCAGTTTCTTGTGGCCGCTCTACAACAAAAACTACCGCATGAAATCGAACGAAATTTAGTACACATATGTGCCCCTATGTGAACTTGTGCCCATTAGTTTTTGGCGCGAATTCCTCCAAGGGGGGTGGAGCAATGGGGCGTTTTTCGAGTTACGCGTGCTTGCTATTCCTCAGGAAGTTACGGGCGGAATCAAAGAAAATTTGGTCCATATGTTGGTATTAACAGGAACAAGTGCTGATTCAATTTTGGTGTCAATAACTCAAAGGGGGGGTTGAGCTATAGAACGTTTTTTGTCGTCAATTGTGACTGCTGTATCTCAAGAAATAATGAACGGAGTGAAAGAAAAATTTATCGGCAAGTAGCCCTTAGTGGGTATAAGAACTGATTTTATTTTTGTGTCAACAGCTAAAAAGGGGGTAGCGCAATCGCCCGTTCTTTTTTTCCATTTTGAGTGCCCTATCTCAAGAAGTAATGCTACGTTCTGGTTGAAATTTGGAATATATGTGAATCCATACGTAAACAGGCTTTGGTTCTATTTTGACGCCGATCGCTCCAAGAGGTGTTGATTTTTTTTTTTTTTTTTTTTGCGAATAAAAATATTTTTATTAATGCAACAATAAGAAAGATAAATCGCAATAGATTGTCGTCTGCGTATTTCTTGTGATTTTAATTGTATGGAAATGATCGGAAATATTATCTCAATGATTTAAAATTTTTAACTGTTGCCATTTTATGTTTGTTAACAAATAAAATATTTGTAATTCATTCAAGCAAGGCTTTTAAAGTAACTTTCAATTTTCGCTCTTTGTTTTGTTTTTACAATAATTCAGACATTGGGATGGTCGTCAAGTTTTTGCATGTGTAATTTTGTTTCTGTTAGGAATATTGCTTCCTCGTCAAGCATGGGGAGGGATCAGAAAAAGGAAAAATATAGAAGAAAGTTTCGTGATGGCCACAACATACTAGTTTTTTCTCTCGATATTTTTGATTAAACTGCGCATATTGTGCTTTAAATTCTGTAATTTTGTTGGTTATGTGTACATGTTAATTGAAATACTCGATGGTTTTTAATATTAAAATGCCGAGAACCGAAACTAGCGGTAAGTTGAAGTTTTTCGTTGGCCCCCTTTAGATTCGAGTTATCGCGAATTGACTGTATTTAGAACACTTGTTATGTGTTCGAAGGAAATATAACTGGTGAACTACCTTTTAATTCATAAAAAATCAATTTTGCCATTTTTTTCTAAATTTTCTAGAAAAAAATCTTTATCTTTTCACTACAGTGGCCGCCGCTTCTATGAATCGCGCTTGTCCTAAAAAGTTTCAATTCCATAAAGCGGCTGATTCAATGAAGCTGGATTTTGTTCTGTTTTGGATAATTTGATTTGTTAAAGCGGTGGATTCAAGCGACACTAGAACGCCGAGAGGTGTCGAAATTTTAAAAGTTATGCAAAACCTGAAATTTGCACGGAATCCATACGAATTTTCATGACTTTTATTTAATACAGTAGAAGACCGTTATAACGCCGACCTATATAACACAATTCTCTATAAACCGCACGACTTTTTAGAAGTAAACAATAGGTTTTAAAGTTCAAAAAATCCCCCTGTTTTGCTTTGCAAACATAAAAATTGTTTGGTAAATTAAATTTTGAAACAGTTTTTCATCTTTCCATCTCAATTCAAAGCTTTTAAATTGAAAATTAGTGTTCACAGTAAAATGAAAATACCAGCAGATGGCTCTTGAAAATGCAGCTGTTATGCAAACCATGAAGCTGGCAGAAGTACAAGATAATTCACTTTCTTTTGATTGTGAAACGTATTTATTTGGAAGTGATTAATTGTATAATTAGTGCTTTTATGCTCATTGCAGATAAAACTCATTCTGAAGTGCTAATATATAGATGTATTCTGAGTATTAGTTTCAAAATTTGTGAAATGATCTATTGGGTGAGTGCAAAAGTTCGTGCGGAGTTGCAATAGATGGCGTTAGAACGGGCATAACGTATTGTCATTAATGCCACTATCTACGTAAGTCAGATCATTGGAAAGGTGACATGTGCAGCTTTCATTCCAATCAAAATAATTTGTGCAGATACAAACTGCTTCGAGAAAGATTACTTTTAAAATGAGTGTTGATAAAGTGCATTTACGGCATGTTATGCTTTACGAGTTTCGGAAGGGAATAAATGTTGCAGCAGCCGTAAGACGTTTATCAAGATAAAGCACCAGCTAAACGAACTGTGGAAAAATGGTTTGCAAAATTTCGTTGCGGAGATTTTAAGCTGGAAGACGAGCCACGCTCAGGTCGACCTTCTGACATTGATGACGACGTTTTGCGTTCTATAGTTCAGAATACTCCGCGAATTTCAACAGAGGAAGTTGATACAGCACTTAACGTTGACCGATCAACCGTTTTTCGGCGTTAAAAAAATTCGGATTTGATTTAAATCTCGATATATGGGTTCACCATTTGTTGACCGAGAGTAACAAAATCCATCGAATTTCTGCTGCCGTATCTTTACTCGGGTGGCTCAAAAACGAGCCGTTTTTGGATCGATCAGTGACAGGCGATGAAAAATGGGTCCTGCACAACAACGTTCAGCGCAAACGCACATGGAAACAGGCAGGTGAACATGGTGACGCAATGGCAAAGGCCAGTTTGCACCCGATGAAGGTGATGCTCTGTGTTTGGTGGGATTGCAAGGGTATAATTTATTTTGAGTTTCTCCTCGCCGGCCAAACGATTGATTCGGACAAGTACTGTCGTCAATTAACTAATCTGAACCGTGAAATCAAACAGAAACGTCCGAGTTTGTCGAATCGCAAAGGCGTAGTCTTTCATCAAGATAACGCTAGACCACACGTTTCAAGACAGACGCTGCGCAAACTGAACAGCCTGAAATGGGATGCCCTAACTCATCCACCGTATTCTCCTGATATCGCACCATCGGATTATCACTCATTCCGGTCATCGCAAAATCATTTAAATGGGAAAAAAACTTGACTCTTTGAGTGCCTTACAAAACGTCGTGTCTTCGTTCTTCGAATCTATACCACGCAGTTTTTATGATCGGGTCATCCGTATGCTGCCAGAACGTTGGAAGAAGATTATAGACGACGATGGAGAATATATCATTGATTGAATAAAGAGTTCTGCTTGCCTAATCACTGTATGACTTTCGTTCACAAACTCCGCACGAACTTTTGCACTCACCCGATATATAATGCAAAAACCTGTATAACGCAAAAGCTCTGATCCCAAGGTGTGCGTTATAATGGTCTTCTACTGTGTGTAAGGAAAACTCACGCACAAAGTTATGAGAAATTAGCTTTTTAAAAACTGATTTTATGGGGGAATTTACCTAGAACGCCGGAGTGGTGTCAATTGGACACTGCAATAGTTTTATCTCCAATATACTGAATTTATTTTTTTTAGCAGCAGCTCCATCATTAGCGCCAGAGTATTGAAGGACACCGACGCCTGTGAGCAAACACCTGCTTATCACGTGATAGTTTCTGATGCCACATCTGATGATATATACAGTGGGCGCCGCTTAACGTGATCACTTTGGGACAAATACAATTTGATAACAATAACCGACTGATAACAGTAACCGAAAAGAATCCAGGAGACACAAAATAATGATTTTTTCCGGATTAAGGTGCATTTATTTTGGCTACCTCCAATTAAAATCACCGTGACTCAACTGAACGCACTTTCAAATTATAAATTATTAAATTAGCAGAATGGGAATATCTGAATTATAAAAAGTTGAAGCTAAATTATGCAATTTTTAATCACATGGTAATAGGTGAAGTAAGATATGACCGTTTTCCCTGACATTCGTAAACCAGTTTCGAAGCACATTCAGCTTTTCTATCTTTTCCGGCATGGTTTTGCTTGTTGTTTAAATTTTAATTTAACTTCGCTTTGTTTTAAATCTCTACACAATTCTTTAATAGTTTACAAAGTGATGGCAACAATGGAGGTCCTACATCAATGCCATGTCCAGCAACTGAATTTTTTTTAGGTGCAAAAGAAAGTTTTCTTAAGGGGAGTCTGTGGACACTGGGGGCGAACTTTCTGTAGCTTCATTCCTAGAAAAATTTTAAACTGCTATTGAAAACTACAAAATGTTTCACAGAAAGTTAGTCTCGTCAGGGTATATATAGTACAGTAGGTGCCGCTTAATATGATCACGGTTAATGTGATCAGAATCACAAAGTCCAGAGACACTTGTATGCTAGCACGTGTTAAAAAAGTCGGACATTGTAATCGGTGCCTTCGTTTATTGTTATCGCTTTCTCACAAACTTTCAAACTGTTTTCAAATTTGCATGGTTGCAGGTGGTAAGCTCCTCCCATTTACAATTAACGTAGATTCCGGAAGGAAGAGCGTCATGGTTTAACTGTCAGGGAGAAAGTCAACATTTTAAAACGCTTCGGCAATTTACCCATGCTAAGTCAAAGAAATGATGCAGCAGAGCTAAAAATTTACATTACTTTGTGAGTTCCCTGAAGAATCGAGACGAGATTGAAAATAAAGCGATTAGCTGAATGAAAACTAAAGGGGTTACAGTACCTCAAAAATGACGAAACGATCAAAAAAAATTTTATTGCTTATTTCAAAACTAAAAACTATTCTTAACTCGGGGGAAAAAGTTTCATTGCTTTAGTTCAAATATTTTAAAAGTTATGAGTGGTTTTAGGCCATGCTCGCTGTGTGTTCTTATGCAAAAGAAAAACTTCAAACTGCTTTTTCTCGATGATAGTTTTTTTGTGTTTTCATGTCATTAGAATCCCTAAGGATTTTTTTCTATTAAAGATACAGCTTTAAAGTATAATACTTTTTGCAATTGAGATAACATGTTTGACAAAACTGTGCAGTGGATAAGCATTTTATAAATGACTCTAACGTTTAGAGCAGGTTAAACCTTTAAAAACCATTTTTTTTTTTTTTAAAACTTTGATTTTTTACATAATTAATCACAGAAAATTTTCGAATGAACTCATAAGCAAATGAATGCACAGATTTTTAGAGATGATTATAGTGATCGTTTTGCAAAAAAGGGTTTTTAAATGAGTGCAAAAATAAAAAAGCCTTAGAAGGGATTTTAAAAAGTTGAAATTTTCCTCAATTTTTTGAATTTTCAAAAAAAGTGGGCAATGTTTTTAAATTTTGAAAATAAATTGTTGATTACGAAATAAGTATGCATGTTATGGTTTCAAAGAAAGATAAAATTTATATAAATTAAAAGAAATTGCTTGAAAGGTGCTGTGACCCCTTAAACAAGTGAATCTGCTTTGAAACTGTGGTCTGCAAATGTCGGGGAAAAGGATGTGCGAGTAAACGGTCATATTTTATATCACCGACTAGTGGTACCTGCACGGCTTTGCCCGTAGTAGAAAAATTAAAAGGTCTTTTGGTTCGCCTGTGCATTTATAAATAATGCATGGCGAATTTTCTCGCCAATTGGCTTGTGCCCATGTTACGGTTCCACGTTATGATAATCTCGTAATTTACTCCTCCATCTTATGATAATTTTGCTTGGGAAAATGTTCTTAAAATTGGTATTGAAAAAGAACCGCGTCGAATTTTCGAAAAACCGCTTCGAGGTGCACACCTTCATGCTACAAACTAACTCTGTGCCAAATTTCATGAAAATCGGCCGAACGGTCTAGGCACTATGCGCGTCACAGAGATCTTGACAGAGAGACTTTCAGCTTTATTATTAGTAAAGATTACCATGTGTTTAAAAATTGCATATTTTAGTTTTCCCTTTTATGATTAAGATATTTGCATTCTGCTAATTTAGTAATTTATAATTTAAGCTTAGGCATGGTAATTTTAATTTATGGTTGCAAAAATAAATGCTTCCCAATTGAAAAGAAAACGACTTTTGTGTCTCCTGGATTCCTTTCGGTTGTTGTTATCAAATTGTATTTGTCCCAGAGTGATCACATTAAGCGGCGCCTACTGTATTTGATGCTCATGTGATGTGATTTATCAATTGCACAGGACTTTTGGATTTTATTTTTTGCTGAGATAGTTGATGCTGTTATAAAAATTCAAAGTTACTTATCTGTTTCAAATCAGAGTAAAAAACTTTCTGTATAAATCTTTTTATTTAACATGAACACCACTTGCTTCTTGCAAGATAAAAGGCAACTGAATACATGGTGAAAATCAAAACATGTTGCTGAAAAACCCAACAGTTATAAATGCAGTTACATGTGTGCCAACACCTGATTGGTCAACAGCCAAAAGCTAATTTAAATATTCAATGGACCAATCACATGTTGGCTGAGTTAAGGTGCTGAAAAATTAATTTTATATTGATACTTAATCTAATTTTATGTTAATTTTAATAGGTAATTAAATATGTATTTTATTTAATTAATTTATTTATTTTTCAACATGAAAGAATACTCTACAGATGCGCTTGCATATGTGTTGGAAGCTCTCTGGATTATTTAGGATGCTTTTTATTCGAGTGTTTTATATTATTATAGTTCGAAAATTTAAAAATGTCTCTCAAAAAAGGCAACATGCGCAGTGAATATATCAATAATTCGCAGGAAAAAAGAAAAGAAATGAACATGAATTTCAAAATAACAGCCCACCAAAGCACAAAAAATGTCAGGTAAAAAAATTGTAATGGAAATGCGGTGACCAAAATATGTTTCTGCTGTAAAAGAGTAGCATGTGGAAAGTACACCAAACGTATAAATTATGTCTGTGTTTAATGTACATGATGTGGGTAAGTTTTTCTGGAAAACAATCTTCATAATTATTTTTTTCCCTATAGATACAATAATTCGTCCGTCAATAAGCTGGACGGCGTTTTATTATTTTATTACCATTCACAAATTAAAATGAAATTTGCTTTTATTTTGTTCGAATATCTCGCTTAGTTTCGACCAGTGTCGAAATGACACCAGTTGGCGTTCTAGGGGAAGAAAACGTTCTAGTGTTACTAATTCAATTAACCGGCGTCCACTGTATCTCAGAACCTTTGAAATTTTGTATTTCCAGCCTTAACTGCGTTATAAATGGTTTTTTTTGTTGCAAAATTATGTAGCCCACTCAAGGTTCCTATGACACTTTCTTTCAGGGTTGCCAGCCGGATTTCAAGGGACAGTCCCGTATTTTGAAAAATTGTCCCGTGTCCCGGGGAACTTCCATACGGGACGGGTAAAATCCCGTATTCTAGTTAATAACAATATTTTACCAAACGAGACATTATTTTACGGGAAAAACTGAAGCAAAACAAAAAATTTGAAATAAAGAGCAATAAGAAAATTTTGTGGCTGCAAACGCAAAAATTATTTTCGTTTTTAATTCGGTTTTTATTTTGGCGGCAGATCATGAGTATCCGATTGATTGCTTCCTCTTTGCTTGTTAACTACATGGCGCAGTGTAGCCCTCAAGGGATCCTGCACCATTAAATCTAAATGAACCAACCAACTAATGTTGGAAATATATCGTGCGCATGCGTCATCAATAGCAATGAAAACGATTTTAATACATGCTCTGACTGGCGAAATTTTGAATTTTAACGCTTTGTAACGATTGAATTTTTCAGATTTATCATAAAGAGTATTCTCTGTCGGAAAGCACCCCTTAAAAATGCACCACATCCAGTAATTGCCCCAAACCTCTACCCCCCCCCCATTTCACTTCTAGAAGCCCGTCCCTTAGTTACTGTTCTTGAATCTGGCAACCCTGCTCTCTTTGCACAAGATCTTTCTTTTCGTCGCTGCATCCGTGGTAATCTATTTCCGTCTCTTGCAGGCAGATTTGCAAGAAGCCCTGAGGCTGGCACCCAATGACCGATGTGAGTGCAATATTTCTTCTTCCAGTTGAATTTTTTTTGCGAGTTATTTAATTTTTTTCCTTCGAGGACTGATTACATCAGGGATGCACAACCCGTGGCCTGCATAGCTTGATGAATCAGCCCATGGGTCTTTGAAAAAGTTGAAAAAAAAGTTTTCAATTTCTTTTAAACTAACTTGCTATTTACAGTAGAATACCTTTATAACGCCGACCTATATAACGCAATTCTCTATAAACCGCACAGCTTTTCAGAAGTAAACAATAGGATTTTAAGTTTACAAAATCCCTTTGTTTTGCCTTGCTAACATAAAAATGGTTAGGAAATTTAAATTTTGAAACAGTTTTTCATCTTTCCAGCTTAATTCAAAGCTTTTAAATGAAAATTAATATTCACAGTAAAGAGAAAATCTCAGATGGCTCTTGAAAATGCAGCTGCTAGGCAAACCATGAAGCTAGCAGACGTGCAGGATTTTGATTGTGAAACATATTTATTTGTGAATGATTAGTTGTAATATTAGTGCTTTAATACTCATTGCAGATAAAACTCATTCTGAAGCGCTAGTGTATAGATATATTCTGAATATTAGTTTCAAAATTTGTGAAATGACCTATATAACGCAAAAACCTGTATAACGCAAAAGCTCTCATCTCAAGGTGTGCGTTATAATGGTCTTCTACTGTATCATATACAATTTTACTAATTCAAGCAGGGGTGTGCACAGAAATTTTGGGGCCTATCACATATAACTTTTTTGGACCCCCCCCCCTCCATTATGTTTACCTCTATTTCATTCCAGTTAAAAAAAGTATTGGGTCCCCTTTAGGCTCAGGCCAACAAGTGTTCCCCCCCCCCCCCCCCGATTTCAAGTTTAAATGCTGGTCGATTTTACCGCCATTTTTGGGTACCCTGTTTACCAAAATTGGATTAGCCAAGTTGGTTCATTCACCAGAATCATTTAATAGAGATGGTTCCTTAACGAAAATGGAGCTCTGTGTAAAACGAAATTTAGTCATGAAATTGAAAGCTGTGCCGATTACTGCAAACGTATGAATACAACACATTATTCAACTGCATGTGAGAAATGAGGCTTAGATAAATTCGGTACATTCCGAGCATAGACTAATAATAAGAGTAGACCAAGCTTTCCCAGACTTGCTGATGAAAAAATTGGTTCATGGATACATCATGTGACTGGTGGGAGGCTTGGCGAACACTTTGGCAGCATGGTTGCTAGATAACTGCATTATCTCTAGTTTGGCACTCGACATGTATTTTAAGACGTAATGTGTTTTCATTATAATTTTTTTTTTCCAGGTGCAGAGATGATTGAACTGTTTTTCTTTTAGTTATGCATTATTTTGACATTAGTAATTAGTTTTTGATCACAGTTTTCAGTAACTTTTATTTCATTCAGAACTGCTACGTCAGCGTTGGCGTAAACGTTTTGCGTTAACTCAAGAACGTACTAATCGGTATCTTAAATTGAAATTGTAGGTAAAAATCTTACTGTTTGTCGATTCTTTTCGGGCGCTTGCATCTTTAATTGCTTAGAGAGTTATTGAAATTGACTAAAGAAAATGCACACTACTATCTAAACGAAAAACTCACTATGTTAACAAAATATTTACAGCTTGGAATAACAGATTTACAAATCGAACTCCAGTCACATGGTTTGGTTTATGAGCACCAAAAGGGTTGCCATAGCTCGGTCTATTCTTATTATTAGTCTATGATTCCGATTGATTGTGCAGCAATCTATTAACATTTTCATCTGGTTCATCATTTCTCTGATTCTCACCTTAAAAGGAAAGAGTATAAAACTTACTGAGCTAAAATGCAAGAAGGTTTTTTTCCCTTAGCGCTCCCCCCCCCCCCTCCCTCTCTGGTTCTTGGCCGTCATCTCAAAAAATGTTGTGCACCCCTGATCTACACAGACTAAAACTGGCTTGCCATTGCAGTTCGGAAATACTAATAGATAACGAAATCCCTAGCTTTTTTTAAAAATTTTATCTGATGGCAAGGGCATCGAAAAATACATGGAATTTTTCAAAGAAAGTTAATGGATATAAAATTTATTTTTTTTTGGTTTTATTTTGGCTCAGGTTTTCTTGTATTAAGCAAAAAGTTTTTTTAAAAGAATGTACTGTTTTATGCAGTAAAAATGTATTGTATTAAATTTTGATGATGCTGCATTGGATGCAGTGTGCTTGAACAATGATATGGTCATGCCACTCCAACGGGGTAAGGGGCCATTCATTAATTACATAAGGGTCCCGAGGGGGAGGGGGTTGGAAAAATCTCTACATACCTTTACATGGGGAGGGGGAGGGGGATTCAAACCCTTGCTTACGTAATATTTTCCCAGTCAATATTTTACATTTGAAATCACACGGTCGATTGGTTTGACAGGGATTATATTTCGTTTGCATCCGGAAGATAAAAAACGTATTAGGTTGAGCTGTTTTTTATTTGTTTTACAAAGAATGAATAGTGTAAAATATAATAGTTGCACTGTGTATGACATGTTTTATTTTTATTTGGTATTGCATCATATACAAAAACGAAAAATGTCAAAGACATTCAGTCAAGATTCTAACTTTTTAGTAAATATTTCTTCCAGGGTGTCAGTGATTTAAATCAATTGATTTAAACCAGTGATTTAAATCAATTGATTTAAACCAGTGATTTAAATCGTGATTTAAATCAATTGATTTTTTTTTTTTAAAATCATTGATTTAAATCATTTTTTTTTTAAATTCAATTCTAGAAAATGCATTTGAAAAATCTCAATTTTATTGTTTTTGAACCTTAGCTAGCATTAGAGCTCTTATTTCCCTCTTTAAAAAAACAATCCTACTGAACCCTCCCCCCCCCCAGATGGTGGAGGGTGCAGTTCAAATAACATATTTATATGCACAACTAGAGCTATATGTTTTGTCTATTACATGAAATGAAGAAAATAAAGGCAGCTGCAGTGCAGGTGTTAGGTAGACAGAATTGAAAGGTGGGTGTGAAGACATGATAGGATGTGTGTGGATATCTTTTTAAGTAAAAGAAAAAGCAAAAACAACCCATATGAATTTGCTATGCTCTGCACTAATAAGCTTAGGATCATTCCTTATCAGTTAATGAAATGGAATACAGTTCCAAAAAAAAGAGAGAGGTGGAGGGAATCCATTCCAGCGTGTGCGGCGCCTAATAGAAGGAAATAATAGCAGACAGCTTTTGAAGTAGAGACTAGAAAGGATTATTTTCAGCTCTGCTCCTGACAAACTTTTTTTTGTTCCTTGCTGGAGAAAAGCATTCTGCATTTTTGAAGTATGACTTCCTTTCCCATCCTTCACGTATACGTAAAGTGGACATATCTGTAGCAATTACTTTTTAACATTTGATGTCTGTTAAATATCACCATCCAGTTAAGGAACGCCATCTCAATAGATGACGAACATTCTTGGTAAAACATTTATTGATAACTGGTAAATGCTAAAGCGTTAAAAAGCAATTAAAATAGTAAACGCGAACATAACTATTCAACCAGCCGCTCAGCACGAGCATGGACAAGACACAAGTTAACGCACAAAGACGAACTGCTGCCGACACATCAATGGCGGCCGTTTTTCTGCCGCATTGCTGAGTGGAAGTGAAAGTTAGTATTTCTGGTGGAAGTGACAGTTCTTATTTCTTGGTGGAAGTGAAAGTTCGTTTTTCAGCAGAAAGTTCAAGTTTATATTGTTGGGTCCACCACAATTGGTTTACAATTTCCTCATTGGTGTTTGCTTAATCCGCTGTTTTTACCTTTTAAGCTGTTTGCTTATCTAGCTCTTGGCATCTGTCGAATGTCTTTTCATCCATAAGCTCATTACTTTTTGCATCGAAAAGGGCGTTCCTCGTAACGCCGAAACACGTGCCTTGCGCATTTTGACGTTATTTCTGATAACTTACGATGTTTGAACGAAAAGCCGAAAGGCTAAATTCCGTAAGTCAGTCAACAATGTTACATGCTCATACAAGCAGAGATAATACCACACAGTGGAAGATGCAGAATCAAATGTTAATGTGAAGAAATGAACATTGGAAACTTGTTTAAAATCTTACCAAAAATGTATTGGTCCATAGAAACTAAAATAAATAAACTAACAAAAATAAGTTTATAAGAATAAACCCTGGCCATAAGCGGAGGTGGAGTTCGCAACTCCACAAAACCTACCGGACCTAACACAAGAGGCTGACGAACACAAAAGAAAAGAGAGAGAGAACGATTGGAATCGTTCACTATTTATACTTGCCTCATTTGCATAGGATTGGGCATCAAAGGATGCCAACCTAAAACTGAAACTTTACACGTGCCGAAAGAGTTGAGAAGTTAATCTAATTTGAATAAAGTAAATTTTATATCACATTACATTAGGAATGAGAACACGGTTAAATATCGTTTACAGATGTCTATCAATTTCTTACTTTACTATTCAGCACAATGGTATTTATTTATCTTAGAGTTGAATTCCCATTTCTAGGGATGAAATAGTGGAGCTACTTTGAGCGTGTGTTTATTGAATCCTTTTTTTTTCCTTTTTCAGCTGTCCTCGCAGAGCTGGCTGCAGTGCGGGGAGAAATGCAAGCCTACAAAGCCAGGGAAAGGAAAGCGTATGCGAAATACTTCATGTGAAGTCGGATTCACCCCTCACCCCCCTTCACTCCTGTGGGGAGATTCTCCCGAGAGCACAATCGAGCATGGACTCTTTAGGGCCGGATTTCCGTCTGTTTGTGCAGATAAAGCAGAAACGTTCAATGTGGATGGGACCCCTTTTCTTGAACTCCCGGATGAAGTGAAGTCTCCCGAATTTTCATCGGGACAACGAAATTCCCCAAAAAGGGGATTCTTCGGCGATCTGGGTTTCGGAAAAAAAAATCCCTGTGCCGAAATGATCCCCATTGCAGAACCTTTTCGTACAGGAGTATGGAAAGGATACGTGTTCGATCGACGTGTTACTTTCCCTCTTTTTGAAACTTCTATCTCCTAAAAAATGCCACAAAACTATTCTATTTTTTTCTCTAAACAATCTTAATCTTTACTTGCTGCAAGGAATGTCTGTCATCGATTGTAAGGGATGAAAAATTAATGCCAATTTTTAAATTTTCTTGTTCAAGCCTAAATGTTATAGGTTTTTTTTTTTAATTCAAAAATGTAAAAACAGTAATTTCAGTTTCAAAAAATTAAGTCCTGTGGTATTAACAAAAACCAAATCTTAACAGATATAATATATTAATCTAGATTTATATTAATCTAAAAAATCCCTTTTACTCGTAACCTTTCGACGATAAATTAATTCATGTGCTAAGCCCCCTAATTTTAAGCATTCGTTTCCCCGATTTTAACGCTAGAATTGCAGCGATCTTTTTATAGCTAGAAATACGGTAAGGATCATTTTGACCCCTGAGAAGAAATCTGCACAGTTTTCCATGTAATGTTAAATGTTTTTAAAAATTAGTTTAAAATAAACATATTTGTAAAAAATGCAGGTTATTTTAAGAATATAGAGGTTTTCAGGGTACATAATAAAATATTTTAAAAAAAGTTGAAAATGCCCTTCAAAAAAAAAACCAGCGCTGTTTCAGTTGCATTTCAGAAGCTAGCCGCAGATGGTTCCTTTTATGTACAAATACACTATAAATGCTTCAGGTGCTTAAAATATGTTCTAAGAGACATTTTTGAGTTTCTGCTCTGTTTCAGCTTCAATAAATGTATTTGTAGTTCTTTTTTCTCAAAAGGGTCAAAAAGACACCTACCCACAATTTTAGTTGTAACCCTTTGGTTTGAGTCTAAAAGAATTACAATTTTCTTGAAAACTTTTTATTATTATGCAGCACGATTCTTTCAGAAAAGCCAAGTAAGAATTAATTACGGAAATACAGAGGAGTAGTTGGCAAAAAATGTTTGATTGGGGTCAAAGTGACCCCTCCTGTAATTCTAGTGTTAATCTTGGCGGCCATGGATGATGGCATTGGAGACTAAATGTCATCTCGCATTTTTTCAGTTCAGTCTCGTCAGCACTCTTTGTAACCCTTTCCCCCCTGACTGTTACTCTTTTTTCCCACTCTGAAATTTAATTAAAAACGAAGCATTTTACATACTTGCCAACTCTACTGTTTTTAACGGGAGGCTCCCGTTTTTTACTTCCATCTTCCGATTTCCCATTTTTTACGATTTTCTCCCGTTTTTGTAGTTTTTTCAGTCAATCATCAAAAAGTTTCACTTTCTTCTCAATAGATGGCGCCTTTTTCTAGTCTACCAATGTCAGGGAGTAAGCATTTTTCCAATCAACAACTGATTTAGTAAAAATTAATTTTTTGGAAGCTTTCCACATTGCATGTTCAGAAGAGCACGTGCTTTGCCGAAAATGGCAGCAGATTTCAATCCTTTTGCATCTTGAATATATTTCAATTATTCTGGAAGTTTGAAGTTATTTTAGCATGTGCTACCCTATACCTACTTATTATATATATTATTTTCATTATATATTGATTTTTTTTTCTTTCGGATTTTAGGAATTAAATTTTGGTAGCTACTTTTCTGGTAGAGACTGGCGAATGTGCGAAACTTTAAGCAAATTCACTCCTTGTTTTTTGGTTTTTCCTTTGCAGTATATTTTTCTTGCTGCTACCAATCAGCTTACATCTGTGAAAAATCCCCATTTCACTTTAAATTTAGTATTCATGTTATTTAAAAGCATAATTTAATAATTCTGTTAAGAAGATATGTCGGTGGTGATTCGCCTATATACCTCTAGTGGAATCTCTTGTTTTTTTTTCTTCGAAGGTTGGCAAGTATGTAATAATTTTTTTTTTTTTTTTAATTTTTTGGCCGTGTACTTTTTTTGTTCATTCCAAGCCCAATCTTGCTATGATACCTCCGAACAAGTGGGGGCCATGCCGATGAGCTCATCACCATAGCATAATGTTCAAATTATAAAAATAACAGTATCAACTGAAAACAGGTCTCAACATTAGTTTAGAATTTCATTTTAACCCATTTTATCCCTATTTATTAATTGTTCTTAAGGGGTCTAAGGACCCTTAACCTTCAAAATTTTCAATTTTCTGGAAAAAATATGTTATGCATAATTTAATTCTGAACAATTTGATACCTTATTTATTACCATACGTAAAAAACTTTTCAAGTTATCCTGGAAATGCGGAAACTTTCCCCGTAGAGATTTATGTTTACAGCAGTTGTTTAAGCCTCTTTTTCTCTAGTGCCGATTTCTCGTTTTGCGCGCATGATATCTTAGAAAGTTTCTTATGTATTTCCGTAAAACTTTTCATGCATGTTTGTCTGGTTTATTTTTATGATCTGAACCTAAATTTTAACTAAAAATAAAAGTTCATATTAAAAAAAAATTTTGGGAAATTTTGATATAAACTTATAAAATTTAAAAAAGAAAATAATAATTTTTAAAAAATAAATAAATTTAGGTTCAGATCATAAAACCAAACCGGACAAGCATGCACAAAAAGTTTCACAGAAATATATAAAAAACTTTCTGAAATATCATGCACGCAAAACAAGAAACCTGATAAAACGCAACCTGAGACAAAGAGGCTTAAACAGCTGCTGTAAACATAAATCTCTATGGGAAAAGTTTATGAATTTTTTCGATAACTTGAAAAGTTTTTTGCGTATGGTGATAAATAAGGTATCAAATTGTTCAGAATTAAATTAGGCATCACATATATTTTTTCCAGAAAATCGAACATTTTGAAGGTTAAGGGTCCTTAGACCACGAAACTAAATGGGTCAAAAAATCCATTTTTTTTAAATGTCATAAAATGTTAGTAGAACTATTCTGAATAGTTCTACTAAATTCTATTCTTGAATAATTCAAAAAATAGGTTGCCAAAATTTTAATTCAAAATAACGTTCAGTTGCGATGCTATGAGCACTTAAAAAACTCTGAAGATTGGAAAATGTTCGCAACGCGTTTTTCAACTGGTGTGCATTTTAGCGAAAAATGTTATTGGCCAATCGTTCTAATTTTGTGTGAATGTTCTTCATTCAATGACACTCTATGTGAACCTCATTCTGGGAGGATGTTATTATTAAAGATGTTTTTTTAATGCGGGGAACAAAAATGGTAGAAAACGTGAATTTTGTGATCAAACGCCTCAAAAGCGAGAAATATTTTATTTCTTTTAACCAGAATTAGGTTTATATTCTGTAGAAATTTTAGTTGTACCCCCATTAGCACATACAAATGAAAGTTAACACGAAAGTGGCTAAAATTTTACATTTCTAGGTTCATTGATTTCTTACCTCATACGCTTTAGAAATGATTTTTTACTCGCAATATTTGAAAATGTTCCTTTAGGGGCTACTGTACCTCAAAAATGATGAAACGATCAAAAAATTTTTTATTGCTTATTTCAAAACTAAAAACTATTCTGAACACAAGATCCCAATTGCAAAAAGTATTACTTTAAAGCTGTATTTTTAATAGAAAAAAAAATCCTTAGGGATTCTAATGACATGAAAACACAAAAATACCATCATCGAGAAAAAGCAGTTTAAAGTTTCTCTTTTGCATAAGAACACATAGCGAGCACGGCCTAAAACCACTCATAAATTTTTAAATATTTGAACTAAAGCAAGGAAAACATTTCATTGCTTTAGTTCAAATATTTAAAAATTTATGAGTGGTTTTAGGCCGTGCTCGCTATGTGTTCTTATGCAAAAGAGAAACTTTAAACTGCTTTTTCTCGATGATGGTTTTTTTGTGTTTTCATGTCATTAGAATCCCTAAGGATTTTTTTTTCTATTAAAGATACAGCTTTAAAGTAATACTTTTTGCAATTGGGAAAACCTATTTGACAAAACTGTGCATTGGATAAGCATTTTATAAATGACTCAAGTGTTTAGAGCATATTAAACCTTTAAAAACCAATTTTTTTAAAAAGAAAACTTTAATTTTTTACATAATTAATCACAAAAAAATTTCTAATCAACTCATAAGCAAATGAATGCACAGATTTTGAGATGATTATAGTGATCGTTTAGCAAAAAAAATATTTTTAATTAGTGCAAAAATAAAGAAGCCTTAGGAATTTGAAAAAATTAAGATTTTTCTTCAATTTTTTGAATTTTAAAAAAAGTAGGCAATATTTTTAAATTTTGAAAATAAATTATTGATTAAGAAATAAGTATGCATGTTATACAGTAGAAGACCGTTATAACGCACACCTTGGGACCAGAGCTTTTGCGTTATACAGGTTTTTGCGTTATATGGATCATTTCACAAATTTTAAAACTAACATTCAGAATTCATCTATATATTAGCACTTCAGAATGAGTTTTATCTGTAGTGAGTATTAAAGCACCCATATTACAATTAGTTATTCACAAATATGTTACACAATCAAAATCCTGCACTTCTGCTACCTTCATGGTTTGCATAACAGCTGCATTTTCAAGAGCCATCTGGTATTTTCTGTTTACTATGAGTACTCATTTTCAATTTAAAAGCTTTGAAATAAAATGGAAAGATGAAAAACTTTCAAAATTTAATTTGCCTAACCATTTTTATTTTTGCAAAGCAAAACAGAGGGATTTTTTAAACTTCAAAACCTATTGTTTACTTCTGAAAAGTAGTGCAGTTTATAGAGAATTGCGTTATACAGGTCGGCGTTATAATGGTCTTCTACTGTAGTTTCAAAAAATATATAAAATTTACTTAAATTTAGTAAAAAATGTTTGAAAGGTACTGTGACCCCTTGAGCGAGCAAGTATGGGAGTCTTTTCAAGCTCAATTTCAACCTCCTGGTGCAGTGGTACTCCCATTTCTGAAGCCACTGCGCACACGCCTATGGTAGAAACACGTTGTTAACGATAGAAAAAAATTGTGATGATTACAGAAAAAATCGTGACTTCAGGAATGCACACCAGCGAGCTCTGATGGTGACCATCCACGGACATCAGCTTCTAACTCTTCTATTTCTGGTGGAAATGACTTGAATAAAATATCCGTTAAGTTGGAAACAAATTCTGATCATTCATTCCTTCCCTGTTGCATACTTGCCAACTCTACTGTTTTTAACGGGAGACTCCCGTTTTTTGCTTCCATCTCCCGAATACCCGTTTTTTTTTTACAATGTTCTACCGTTTTTCAGTTTTTTCAGTCAATCATCAAAACGTTTCACTTTCTTCTCACTAGATGGCGCCCTTTTCTAGTCTACCAATGTCAAGGAAAAGGAATTTTTCCAATCAATAACTCATTTAGTAAAAATTAATTTCTTAGAAACTTTCCACATTACATGTTCAACGAAGCACGTGCTTTGCCGAAAATGGCAGCAGATTTCAATCCTTTTGCATCTTGAAACTATTTCAATTATTTTAAATGTTTGAAGTTATTTTAACGTGTACTACCCTATACCTACTTATTTTATATTGTATTTTCATTATATATTGATTTCCTTTTTTTCTTTTCGGATTTTAGTAATTAAATTTTTTTTGCTACTTTTCTGGTAGAGGCTGGAGAATGTACGGAACTTTATCCAAATTCACTCATTGTTTAGTTTTTCCTTTGCAGTATTTTTTCTTGCTGCTACAAATTTGCTTACATCTGCAAAAATCCCCATGTCACTTTAAATTTAGTATTCATGTTATTTAAAAGCATAATTTAATAATTCTGTAGCAAGGATATGTCGATGGCGAATCACCTATACACCTCTAGTAAAATCTCCTGTTTTTTTCCCTTCGAAGGTTGGCAAAGTATGCTGTTGAAAAAATTCACAAAAACCACTATAAAATTTCTGCCTCCTAAACTGGTCCCCTTAAATTTGAAAAGAATGTTATTTTTGAAGATTGGTTCAGCTGTCCTTTAAGGGTGGAAACCAGCTTAGGAGGCAGAAATTTTATAGTGTTTTTCGTGAATTGTTTCAACAGGGACAAGGACGGATACAAGGGAGGGGGGATTGCCCCTCCTTGGGCCGAGATACAGGAACTTTTTTGAGGTATATTTTCAATATTAAAGTTCTCTAAAAACGCAATTTTACACAATATTCGGCGGTGTTAGAAGAAAGGGAGCTCTTCCCGGAATTTTTCCAGATCTGAAGTCTTGAAAACGAAATCGTAGCCTTTCTCTTATTACTTTGGGGATAGGTACAAGAACATTCTATATGGTTTCTTGTTCCAAAATCTCGATTTCAGACGATCTTAGATGACATTAGAGACAGGTTCAAAGGATCACCCTGAATATTTTTCGAAAAAAAACACAGCTGTAGAACACTTTTGAATGCATTAGGGTAAGCGATGGGGTTCAGTACACTCCTTCGAAAGTTTTTAGAAATTAAAGTTCTAAAGAGTAAAAAAACAACCGCCCCCTTCTTGAACATTTTCTGGATCCGCCCTTGAACAGGGAAGGAATGATCGGAATTTGTTCTAATTTAAAGGATATTTTATTCGTTTTTTGAAGTACATTTTGTCATTTTTTGGAGTCCTTTCCTCCAGAATTATTAGTGGAGTTAGAAGCTGCTGTTCGTGGAAGTTCTCAATCAGAGCTTGTTGCTGGTGTGCATCACCGAAGACACCATTTTTGCCTGTAATCACTACAATTTCTTTTTCTCGTAAACGACATATTTCCTCAGAATATGAACCTAATTGTGATCGAAAAAGTTGAAAATGGCATGTTTTTGAGGTGCTTGATTACAATGCTATGTTTTTCTACCATTTTTTTTTCGCACCTCTTGCATTAAGAAAATATTCTTATTAATAATATTATAAAACAGTTAGGTTCATATAGAGCATAATTGAATAAAGAATATTCACACAAATTTTTCAGAATGATGGGTCAAAAACGCTTCGAGCTAGAATGCACACCCACTGGAAAAAAGTTGTTTCCAGAAAAACGTGTCAGAAAAAAAAATGTGAACGTTTTCGAATCCCCACAGTCACTTTAAGTGCTCGTAGCATCGGAACTGATCGGAATTTTTCACTCAAATTTTGGCAACACATTCCTGAATTGTTTTACCAACATTTTATGACATAAAAAAGTGGATTATTTGACCGGTTTAAACTGGTTTCCTCCCTTAAATAGGACAGTGGAATAAAATGGGTTAGGGCATTCCTCTCGATTTTCCAGTACGATTGCTTTTATGAGTGTTCTGTTGCGATTCTTTTACGCAGTACTCCACCATAAAACGAGAAAAAGGCCATGAGATACATAGAGGTATATCAAAAAACTTTCGACTCCAGGACCGTTAAATAATTGAAAAAATTCTGCTAACGACTGAGATTTATTTTTCTTTTTCACAAAATATAATGATAGTAATTAATAAATACATAAATAAAACCCGATTCAATGTTAAAGAATTGTTACAAAATGTATTTGAATGTTAAAAACAAGATAGTATTTATTGTAATAATTATAAAGAAGTAGTAAGTATTGCTGATAAATCGCAGAAAAGTACAAAAATTAATCGCAAAATTCATGTCAAAGATGTCAATGTAGGATATTTGTTTTCTGTTATAATGCTTTCTTTTTTTGAGAAAGGAAATTTTTTAAACGTTAACTCTGGTTGAGAATTGCTGATATAGACAAACGCTGTTTGCAGAACATTTTCAAAAAGATTGGCTTTGATTTTCAATTTAACAAAAAAAAAAAAATATCAAAGGGACAAATGTTTACTGTCAATTTTGAGGTGTCGCAATTTAATGATCCTGAAAAACTACTCAATATAATCTATGCTGGTTGCTCAGTGATACTCGATTTGCTGCTCACAATTTCTCGTTTTTGCTGTTTGTGGCAATAGCACTCGGAAGGAGCATGACACTATTTTGCAGAAAATTTTAAAGAAATAACTTGAGTTTGCAGATAGTTTCAAATTTTATCTTGGTATGGTAAACAGTGACTTCCCATAGCCCCTGTTTACAGCAGAGGGCTGGAAGTTGCAAAAGCTGTCAAGACAGAAAATGCCAGAATAAGAAGCAGTCGTTTTCCGAATTTAACTTTTAAGAAAGTAAGAGAATTCGTACAGAACTTAAGGTTTATTTTGGGTGAAATGCGTTGATTTTGCTTACAAGGAAATACAGTCGAACCTGTTTATCTCAAACCTGCCTATCTCGAAAACCTTTCTATGTCGAAGGTTTTCATTTTCCCTGTACCATAAAGTATTAATTCAATGTTTTCCCCCATGTTTGTCTCGAATGAAATTTTCTGAAAAACTATGTCTCGAATTTCGACTAAATTGTCTTTCTTGAATTCGATCCCCGACGATCTTTATTAACTGGAATTTTTAGACAAAAACCATTTTTCTTAATATTAGCAGTCACATAATGCTCCAGAATTAAAACTTTATGTACAAGAAGCAAGTTTTCCAGCAATTATATCCATTCGAAAACTGAGAGGAAGGGGACATTGTTGGTTAGTAAAATTGCTTCCAAAGTTTTGCTTTCGAGTCATTGCTCCAATTACTTATTTTTAGAACTTTTTTCAAAACCTCTGTTTCCCGAAACCTCCATATCTCGGATTTTTCTTCTCTCTCGTAAAATTCGAGATAAACAGGTTCGACTGTATATACATATAACAAGTGATCCCACTTTATTCAGAAATGATTAATTTTTATCATTAAGTAGTGAGTAGCAGTTCTTTAATTTGATGATATACCCCTCCTAACGGACACCCCTCTTTTCGGACAATTTTTAATTCCCCAGTTCCGATGCAAATAACATTATTAAACCCCTGTCCTGTGGACATCTCTCTATTGCAGACAAAAAAAAAAAAAATTGTCCCGTTAGTGTCCGCATTAGAGGGATTTTACTGTATTAATAATTCAAAAAAAAAAGTGTCCTAATTTTTCAGAGATTCTACTCATTAACTGATTATTACGGTCGTCTTGTTCCTTCATACTCGCACTTTTTTTTTAAAGACTGATATCCGATGAAAAATGTGAGAAACTTTCACCCCTGTATAGGTTGAAAAAGTCAATTTGGCAAAAAAAAAAAAAAAAACACCATAAACAAAAGCTTCCCAATTGCCACACGGGAATAACTTTTTTGGGTTGCAATATTGTAATGTGACGCCATCTAAAAAAACTTTCCAACCGAAATGTCCTTGAATTATCAGGTTGTGTTACTATATTCTTACAAATAATGGAAGTGGCATGGCGGGTAACATCCTCAAGGTCATGTCTTGTGATAGACTTTCCCCTCAAGTTCCACACCATAAAAGCAATAAAGCGTGTCTATTAACATCATCAGTTCATGTACATCGTGAATTTGTTTTCGAACCGGGGTGTATTTGTGTAGTTTTGGGGATGTAAAACCATTCCTTGCGAAGAGTGATAATAAAATCAAAATGGTATGTGGTTTTAGAATACAGTAGAATACCTTTATAATGCCGACCTATATAACGCAATTCTCTATAAACCGCACCACTTTTTAAAAGTAAACAATAGGTTTTGTAGTTTAAAAACTCCCCTTGTTTTGCTTTGCAAACATAAAAATGGTTAGGCAAATTAAAATTTTTAAACAGTTTTTCATTTTTCCATCTTAATTCAAAGCTTTTTAAAATGTAAATCAGTATTCACGTAAAAGAAAATCTCAGATGGCTCTTGAAAATGCAGTTGTTTGCAAACCATGGAACTAGCATGAAGTGCAGGATAATTCACTTTCTTTTGATTATGAATCATATTTGGGGATGATTAATTGTATAATTAGTGCTTTAATACTCTTTGCAGATAAAACTCATTCTGAAGTGCTAATATATAGATATACCCTGAATGTTAGTTTCAAAATTTGTGAAAGGATCTATATAACGCAAAAACCAGTATAACGCAAAAGCTCTTGTCCCAAGGTGTGCGTTATAACGGTCTTCTACTGTATAGTGAAATTTCCAGTCCATTTCATCCCCATAAAATCTCTTGTTTGCATTGGATGTTTTTGCTTTACGTTCTGAGATATGTATATATTATTCAGTGTATGAATTGATTGAGATCTGTCCAAAGTGAAATAATTTTTTATAAGCTGTTGTTATGCAGAGAGAGGGACGTAGCTCAAGCCAACCATGATGAAAAGCCTGTGATGTAAAGATGTTGTTATGAATGTTTTTAGTCTATCATGTAATAAATGTTGAATGCTCTGTTGTTACCCCGATTAAATGGTTATGCTGTTAATTAGACTTCCATTTCTTCTCCCCGCTCGCACATCCCACTGTGTCACTAGAAGAGTTGCGATTGTTGGCGACATTCCGTCGGCTCGGAAAGGGGGAATAATTCTTTTCGTTTGAAACAAACTCATCGAAGCACTTGTCATTTTGAGAATGCATGGTACGAATATTTAACTGGAGATTTACTCGTTAAATTTATTCGGTAGATTTTGCAATATTATTTGGATTTTTTTTTTAATCTTAGAGAAATTTTTGAAGTTCAATGTGCTTGTTTTGGTTTAAAATGAAATACTCTAATGTGTGTGTATGTAAACGCCGCGTTACAGAGCACTTTTTTTTCTTCACCTTGTCTTTCAAAAGTTATATTTATTAAATAGTGTTGCTTTACATTTCACATCACATAAGGAAAAAAATGATTGGATTACTCAGAAAGTATTTTCTTTTTTTTAAATCAATGAACAAAACAAGAAAAGCCAAGAACTTATCCTTGCACTTAATTTGTTGCAATTTCAGCTGCAACTTTTGATTTGTATTCCACCATAACACAATAGAGAAATCTTTGGAATTTTTTTTAACTTTAAAAGGACCTTTTGTTTCTTGTTTTGTTACGGAAACTATCGTAAAGTAATAAAAAATAGCCTTTTTGTAGGTGCACATGTCATTTTAATTAAATTCTTAGTTTTCATGACCTTTTTGGAAATATTGCACCTGTCGACACCAAAAACCCTCTCGAGATACGAGGGGTTACTGTACCCAATTGTACATCTGCAACAAGGAATTTCCAAGTTGGAGACGGTATCTCTATTATACGCTTTAGCCAAAGGTTGCGTGAGTTATCTCATAAGGTAGAGCAATCAAAGTGTTGAACGGCTCGTTAAGCTGTTTCTTCACGCCATCCATTGGGATGGTTTTGCTCAAAACGGATCTGTTTAATATATCTTGTTCAAGTACAGCTTGGCCCTGGTAAGATGGGGGCTGACCTCGAGACAGTTTGTTTCTTCTCTGTGGTTTGACATCATAATACATAGGTGTGTGGAATTTTTTCACAGCTCACTGTTCCTTGTCAACTTGTGAAGGGCGCAACGATACATTGCCCCCTTCCTCGAGCCTGCTTTATGCAGGATAGTTGAAATTATCCCGTTTGGACCCATGCTTCAACCTGTAGTCTATTGAGCACAGTACGGTGAATATTTACAGAAAATTAATCTCTGTCATTTTAAAAGTTAATAAAATGAAAGATAACTATAACATACTTGCCAACTCTACTGTTTTTAACGGGAGACTCCTGTTTTTTGCTCCCGATTTTCCGTTTTTCTCCCGTTTTTGCACTTTTATCAGTCAATCATTAAAATGTTTCACTTTCTTGTCAATAGATGGCGCCCTTTTCTTGTCTAACAATGTCAGGGAATAAGAATTTTTCCAGTTAACCCATTAATGCCGGTTTCGAAAAAAACAATAAACTGTGATAATTTTATTAGTATTTATTTATTTTATGTCTATATATTATAATTTTTTTCCCGGTTGGTATATTTTTGTACCAACCGGCATGAATGGGTTAATAACTCATTTTGTTAAAATTAATATTTTGGAAGCTTACCACTTAGCATGTTCAACGAAACACGTGCTTTGCCGAAAATGGCAGCAGATTTCAATCCTTTTGCATCTTGAATATATTTCAACTATTTTGGAAGTTTGAAGTTATTTTAACATGAGCTACCCTATACCTACTTAATTTATAATTTATTTTAATTATATATTGATTTTTCTTTTTTCGGATTTTAGTAATTAAATTTTTGTAGCTACTTTTTTGGTAGAGACTGGCGAATGTACGAAACTATAAGCAAATTCACTCCTTGTTTTTTGGTTTTTCCTTTGCAGCATATTTTTCTTGCTGCTACCAATTAGCTTACATCTTTGAAAAATCCCCATTACACTTTAAATTTAGTATTCATGTTATTTAAAAACATAATTTAATAATTCTGTTGTGAAGATATGTCGCTGGTGATTCGCCTCTATACCTCTAGTGGAATCTCCTGTTTTTCTTTCTTTGAAGGTTGACAAGTATGCTATAACTTTTGTAAAAATACTTCAACTGTCCGCTTCGGATTTGGAAGGCAGGAAATCATGCACGAGTGAAATAGCGGGGGGGGGGGGGGGGGGGGGAAATTAATCAGTAGTTATTGAAAAAGCAGAGTAAAACATGGTTCTGGACGCATATATGAGGCTTCCAAGTCTGCCGAAATTTTATGAAAGTCGCTACATTAAATAAGTAATGAAAGAAACACATTGTCCAAGCTCTTTGCAGATGGATATTCTCTCCCGTGCAGACGGCAAAAAACGCTTGGTGCTTTCAATTTCTCGCAGTTTTGAAACTTCGGCATATTTTAAGACCTTCTCGATAACGGAGCAAATACTTTTTGTGTGCTCTTGATTGCTACCTATTTCATTTTTTCACTATGTGTGTGGTTCCCAGGGTTTGAAAATATCATAATATTTTCGAAAATATCTGATATTTTGATGTATATCAGATATTTTCAATCAGCACAAACTAAAGTCTTCAAAATGGTAAATGCATCCTCTAATAACTCTTTATTTTATTATATTACTAGCAAAAATACCCGGCGATGCCTGGGTCAGTAATAATTATGAGAAAAAATCGTTACTTGCTTTTGTTTTCTGGTTTAAGTAAAAGAATTTAAAACACATCTTTTTGACGTGATTAAAAATCGAGTTTCTTCCTAACCCATAAAAGTAAAATAGCAGTAAGTATAAAGAACGAAATAGTATTGATTTAGAAACGAAAGCACTATATTTAAGCATATACAAATTTCCGAAACATGAAGTTATTCTTCGCATGTTTAAACAGATTAATCTGCTGATACTTTTTTTTTAACATGGAGTCTAAAACCTTCTCTGTATAACTATTGAAGTTGCTCGTAATCCCCTTATAGTTATTTTGGGCTTTAGTTATTTTGGGAAATTTCAATCATTGTGGGCTCTTGGTGCGATTTTACAGAATTTGCGGGAATCGTTTTGGGGTACCTTCGATGATGCTCCCTCCTCCTTTCCTTACTTCGTAAAACGATATGATATTAATTTTCGTTACAAAGATATTATCGTCAGGTGCTGAGATACTTTTGGTCACCATAAAATGGCGCTAAAGAGTTTCATCCGAAATGTTTCCAAAAATAAGTAGTAAAATTTGGCGATTGTTTGAAATTGTGCAAAGAGGAAAATTAATGGAAGTTTTGTGCTGTTTATGGATTTGCCTAATTTAGTTGCTGGATTATTTAACACAGTAAAAAAAGTTTTTTAAAGATTCTTTGATTGGCGATATTTTGTTTACATGGTGAAAGCTGAAAAACATTATGACGTAGTCTTCGGCTTCAAAAACAGCGACGTTGAAAAAAAACTGCCA
Organism: Uloborus diversus; assembly: GCF_026930045.1. Lineage (NCBI taxonomy): Eukaryota > Metazoa > Arthropoda > Arachnida > Araneae > Uloboridae > Uloborus > Uloborus diversus. Next base: position 3,274,273 of record NW_026557876.1, read on the forward strand.
AATGCATCAGCTACGGAAATCTTCCTTCAAAAATTTTGGCGATCCGCTGGTTGATTTGATAATGAGTAAGTGTTCAATCAGCATAAATAATAATGAAAACCATTAATTACATTAAAGTTCCGTTTAAATGGAAAATGATCAACCAAATCCTATATTATTTGCCAATCTTGTGCAAATATCTTACTTCAAGATTTGACTTGAGAAAAGCCTTGAACAGTCACGAAAAGCAAAGATAGTGAACAATACAACAATTGTCGCTATCGACAGGGAGTTGAGATGATACACTAAATATTGTATTGAGTTTAGGAAAGCCTTCGAACATGGAACTAAAAAGCTCATAACTCGTTTTTTATTCTACTTAGAAATTTCGAATAGGTGCCATCTTGAACAGAAAAATCAGAGCTTTCGATGGACATATAATGTAAATATGTGCAAGTATTTTTTCATCCCTATATTAGAGAATTTATACGAAAATTGTATTTTATTGCTCCCCTAAGGGGGTTTTGCCCCCCCATAACGGGACGAAAACTACCCTATGTGTTATTCTGATGCATAAGCTATATTATTGTAAAGTTTCATCAAAATCCGTTCAGTAGTTTTTGCGTGAAAGAGTAACAAACATCTATACATCCATACATCCATACATCCATACAGACAAACTTTCGCATATATAATAGTAGTAAGATAATTACATTATGTAGACTTAAAATTAAGGTTTCTTTAATTATTTATATCTAATATTTCATTTTACTTTTCGATCAATTTTGATAGTGTTAATTTAGCATTAGCTGTTTTACTAATTTTTCTTCTGTTAGCTACTTTTACAGCTATATGATTCAGAAATAAATAATATGCATTACTTGGTGCACAGTCACAAGATGTTTTCTTTTTTTCTGAGCAATGTTTAAAATACAATTAGGCACTTTTAATATGAATTAAAATTGTTAAATTACTAATAATTTTATCCATATAAAACACAAGTAAAAAAGGAATACAGTGCAGGACCTTTTATCCGGGAACCAAAAAACCGGGAAACCAGAAAACCGGCAACCTTTTGCCGATTTTCCCGCCATTTTTAAAAAATGCGCATTTTCGGCAATTTTTGAAAAACTAAGCATTTTTTGGAAATACCTAAAAAAATATGAATGGTTTCTTAATAAATACCATATTACTCATCTATAATTCGGGAAAATGTTTTCAAAAACGAACTTCAGAGAGTTTTGCTTAACGCAGGGCAAAATTTCCGAAATATTTTCTTGAATTAAAAAGTACACTCGTAAGTCTGAAACTTTCGTGTTTTATTCCAACTGAATGCTAAAGAAATGAATATTGTCACATTCTAAAGCAATATTTTATTGAATAGTCTCTAATTAAAGCCATATTGAGCGTAAGTCACGTCGGAAAAGCGCGGGAAACACCGATTTTTAATATGTATAACTATTTATTATGGGAATTTAAGTTTCATAAACAAACGGCCAAAAGCGCTTTTTAGCGATCCAGAAAACCGGGAAATTCAGATATCCGGGACAGCGATGGTCCCAAACTTCCCGGATAATTGATTCTCTACTGTACTATATTATTTTGTTATATTAGTGATGTATTAAACATTATAAAAATAAATTTTGGGTTATTTTTAGTAATGAATGAACAATATTACTATGATTAACATAATTTTTAGATTGAAAATACCATAGTTGAAAAATAAATATCAAAATATCATGATATTTTCAAAATAAATACTGTGATATATATCAGCGAACCCTGCTGGTCGGTACTGTAGTAGTAGAACCATTGCTGTATGGGGAAAAGAAATAAGGCCACTTTTACTACCAGGTAAGGGATACATGAAGAAAAACTAATCTAGGAAAAAAACAAAGAAACTTGATTTTAAAGTAAGAAAGCACAAGTTGCAGATTGATGCAGCTGCATGTTTCGACATTACAAGGAAAGCCTTCCCCAATGCAAAATGAATGAGCTTCTGGATGAAGAGACTTCCGACAGAAGGCTTTTAAAGCTCATTTATTTTGCATTGGGAAAGGCTTTCCTGGTAACACCTGTCTGCGGTGGTCTGAAATTTTTGCTTTCTCATGTTTTTATTTCTTACTGTACTTTTCAGCACAATGGTATTTATTTATCAAACTTAATTTTCAATGATTTCTATTTACTTCAAGTACATGCTCAAGGGTAACTCAAATTTAGTACAGTGAAACCTGTGTAAATTGACCATTTGCGGTGCAGTACTTTGGTGGTCAACTTATAGAGGGTAGTAATGATTTTTTTTTTTTTTTTTTTTTGTCATTTCTTGTCCCATGCATTTATTTTTTAACTAATTGGAATACTTTAAACTCACTTTCATTGCTTAACATTACTTTAAAACAATAAGAAAAAATGTTGTTTGTTCTTGTGCTTTGATAACCGTTTGAAACACTAGCATAATATATTTTTTTTTAAATAAATAAAACTAACAAAACAACGCAACACTTAGAGTATGAGCATCTTTAAACCATAACCTGTTTTTATGCTTTTTTTTTTTGTGCAGTGTTTTAAAATTTCAATCAGATTGGGATTCAACTGACGAAATTATTTTTAAAACAAGTGTGAAGTAGTACATCAAGTGACGACATAGGACCCCGATGGGAAGTCACCGTGACCTCCCAAAAATTTCCTTATTCGGGAAATTTTGTCCGACTACTCGGCAAAAAATTATCCACTCAGTTTATTTCGATTTCGTTTGAATATTACAGTTTCGTAAGTTTTTGGGTTATTTTCTATGTGAGACTTTTTTTATGTGGTTCCTATCCACCGCATAAAAACAGGTTTGGGTGTATTTGCATGTCTGTCATAATAAAATAACAAAGTAATTAAAATTAATTTTATTAAAATCTTCTTTAAATATATCTTTGGTATGACTGATAAGCATTAAAGTTCAATTTGGGAAATGATGTTGGCTTAAATCAACAAGGACTGAACTGGATCGAGAGTGTCCGGAAATTCAGAGCAAAATTATTAAAATAAATATAAAATTAAAAGTATTTCTTTATATAAAATTAGTATCTTAAATGTAGCCAACATGTGAGTGGTCAACAGCCAGAAGCTAATTTAAATAGGATGACATCAATGGACCAATCTGGTGTTGGCTGCACATGTAACTGCATTTACAACTGTTGGCTTTCAGCCACGTTTTGTTTTTTTTTCACTGTCATACCTGCCAACCTCCGAGAAAAAAAATCCGGAATATTTTTTAATTTTTATCCACAAGATTTTAATGCAAAATAAAATCAAACAGGACCCCTATCCTCTTTACATTTAACAATATATTAGTTATGAATTTGATATCAATTGAACTTACTTTCGTTTAGTAAATATTACTTTTATTGTTTTCTTTAAAAGTTTGGAAATAACATTTGGTACTCATTTTAAAAACAGAACGAAGCAAAAACGGCTCGAACTGAGAGAACGAGAAGATAATCGGCGCCGAAATTGTGCCCCTAGTTGCCAGGCGCGACGCTTGCTTTGATTGGATCCCGATGAAGTCATGCGCTGTCACTCCGTGACGTCATAATCTTGCCTCACTTCTTCTCGTTCCATTCTCCTACGGCAACCTTTCCTTGGCTACTTGGCCTAAAACGTTCCACAAAAGAATCGTTAGCGCCAAAATTGGCGAGATACAATTTTTTTCCTACAAAACGTGAAAAATCCGGAAGATTTTGCTCATAACCGGAAAAACGGAAAAAGACATAAAAATCCGTAAAACTTCCGGGAAATCCCGAAGGCTTGGCAGGTATGCTATGTGTTCAGTTATTGTATCAAGTTGTGTTCTATGTTGAATGAAAGGTTTTTCACTCTGCTGATTTGAACAAAAAGTTATTTGAATTTATGTAATAAAAATAACTTTGCGGATTTTCATTATTTTATCCGACAACTCCGCAACATGCAGAGACGTTGGCAACCCTGCAGAAATAACTTCTTTCCCCACAATTATAGATGATTCTTATGTTTTAAAAAACAGAACACTAAAGCATCACAATATTCAGAATGGAATTACTTTCGTGTTATGGAGCATGGGTGCCAACACTATGAATACAATTCTCATTGGGTAAAAAACTACTGTATGCACCTAAATACCACCCCTTTTTCTTTTTCCTTCTGAGAAAACAGATTCTCCGCAAGATTCTTAACTTTGCATGAGGGTATAAATGAGGCACATAATACCAAAATAGATTTGACAGAAGATCTAAGCTTCGGTACTGTGCAACACAAAAATTAGCTTGCATTAAAATGTTCGTTTCTTGTATTTTTTGGCTGTTAATAACAAATCTGCAATGAATTCCCTTTTACCACAGGTCACTTTCCTAAAAGTCTATTTACGTAGTCTTTACTAATAATAAAGCAGAAAGTCTCTGTCCGGAGGATGTCTGGATGTCTGTAGGATGTCTGTGACGTGCATAGCGCCTAGACCGTTCGCCCGATTTTCATGAAATTTGGCACAAAGTTAGTATGTAGCATGGGGGTGTGCACCTCGAAGCGATTTTTCGAAAATTCGATGTGGTTCTTTTTCTATTCCAATTTTAAGAAAAAAATATCATAAGATGGACGAATAAATTACGAAATGATCATAACGTGGGACCGTAACATGGGCACAAGCCAATTGGCGAGATACGAAATGATCATAACGTGGAACCATAAGATGGGTACAAGCCAACTGGCGAGAAAATTCACTATACATTATTTGTAAATATACAGGCGAGCCAAAAGACCTTTTGATTTTTCTATTACGGGCAAAGCCGTGCGGGTATCACTAGTGTTGAATAAAAGGTTTTTACCAAAGGATCTTCACTCTGCTGATTTGAAACATACAAGTTATTTTGAATTTATGCTATAAAAATAACTGTTTGCGGATTTTCAATGTTTTATCCGACAACTCCGCAACATGCAGAGACGTTGGCAACCCTGCAGAAATAATTTCTTTCCCCACAATTGAAGATGACAGACTTCCTTATGCTTTAAAAAACAGAACACTAAAGCATCACAATATCCAGAACGGAATTACTTTCGTGTTACGGGCAGGGTCGGCCTTCTGCCGGCAGAAACTAGTTTTTGCCGTGCCAGTGGCAGAAATTGGTTTATAACCGGCAGGAACTGGCAAAAACTGAAAAGTGTCTTTACTAACTCAAGTAATTACTAAATGATACTTGTTTAAGTAAACTAAAAAAATAAACTTTATTTCATCATTTAAAACAATAAAATCCTAAGCTAGTGCCCTTGATTTTGTTTGGAAATGGAAATTGGGGATGCTCTAATGTTTGGATTAATCTAACAAGCCACGAAAAATCATATGGGTGCTTAAGAAAAGAGAGACATACAGAATCAAACAGGCATTACTGATTGTAATTTGCTTGCTTATATGCTTCATCTGAATTGCTTATGATTGAAATTATCTCGTGCTTCAAGAAGAAAGTGCCAGAATCTTAACTTCGGATGAGGGTATAAATGAGGCTTAAACCAAATTCACTAGTATGAGAAAATAGATTCGACGGAAGATCTAAGCTTCGGTACTGTGCAACACAAAAATTAGCTTGCATTAAAATATTTGTTTCTTGTATTTTTTGGCTGTTAATAACAAATCTGCAATGAATTCCCTTTTACCACAGGTCACTTTCCTAAAAGTCCATTTACATAATCTTTACTAATAATAAAGCAGAAAGTCTCTCTGTCCGGAGGATGTCTGTGACGCGCATAGCGCCTAGACCGTTCAGCCGATTTTCATGAAATTTGGCACAAAGTTAGTATGTAGCATGGGGGTGTGCACCTCGAAGCGATTTTTCGAAAATTCGATGTGGTTCTTTTTCTATTCCAATTTTAAGAAAAAAAAATATCATAAATTACGAAATTATCGTAACGTGGAACCGTAACATGGGCACAAGCCAGTTGGCGAGATACGAAATGATCATAACGTGGAACCGTAACATCGGTACAAGCCAATTGGCGAGAAAATTCACCATACATTATTTGTAAGTATACAAGCGAACCAAAAGACCTTTAATTTTTCTATTACGGGCAAAGCCGTGCGGGTGCCACTAGTTGTTTAATAAATCTGTAGCAGCCTCCAGAAGAATTTCATTCCTAGAACCGAAAACACCCCGCATGGACTAGTCTCCTACAAAAACAGTATGCGAAGGACTCTTTTGGTTTTGAGATGTGAATCAAGCTTGCTAATACAGTCAGACCCCGATTCAACGAACCTCTAAAGAATTCTACAAAAAATTTTTTCTCCTCGACTAAAATAAAGGCAAAAACCCCTGCTCAGTATAACAAACCCCGAAATAAAAAATTATTTTAACGGCTGGAAGTTTTTTTTTAAATTAATTTGAGTCATGAAATATTGGATTGTTTTCCCAAAGATACATCCATATTGTCCGCAGCAGAAAAATATTTTTTTTTTGGAATCGGCAATTTTTGACATTTGAGGGCGAGGGGACAACCAACAAATAGTGATCCTGAAGCAGAAAGCGAAACTCCCATTAAAACTTACCTTTTCAAAATGCCTTGCATGGCCTGGAAACTAAAAAACATATCTCATGCAGGAGGCTGCAAAAGAACGAAGAACTATTTCGAGTCGAGTATCAAGGAAATTGTCAAACCTCTACTACTCGGTACTTAAAATTTTCAAATTAACTAGTGTGTAATAAGTCGTGAAATGCTGAATAAAAAGTCTACCATTTTCACACCCGGATATTACGAATAACCCCGATTCAACGTATAAAAGTTTTGGCGAATTCGTTAAATTGGAGTCCGACTGTAAAAAAAATTTCAAATTCATTGTAGTGTGCCTGAGGAGTTTTCATTCAGACACTCGGTGAAGTTTTCCAGACAGCCTGTTTTTAATATAAAATGAATTCTTTCTATCTGAACACTCTTTAATGTGAATAACCCAATATTCCAGGGTAAAAGTAAATAAACCTCCTTTATGAATCAAAGAATGCTTAAAAAACTATCAATAATTGTCATCAATATTTCTGTTAAGTTAAGAAAAGTTAAAATTTTAATTATGATTACAAATGCTTCAAAAAAATTAGCAATTTCCAATATTTTTTTTTTTGAAAAAAGGAAAAAACTCGAAGCAATTTTCGACAAAGTCACTTTTAATGTTGGTATGCTTCAAAAAATAAAAGTTTTAACCAATAATAGCAAAAATTTTGAAACTTTAAATTTTTATAAACATTATTTATCTCGTGAAAAAGAAAAAAAAAAAAAAGCAGAATGAAGGCTATATTACAGCATGCATTGCAGAAAAAATTAGTAATTTCTAGCTAAGCATGGCTTTGATTTGTTTTTTCAGAAGAGGTAAAATAAAATGTAATGATATTAAATCAGAACTCTATGATTTTCGTATGGATAATCCTTTTTTAGCCTTATCAGATTCAGTCTTCAAAAATAAGCTTGAACTTCTTTCTCTCAACTATCGGGGAAAATGCGACATTTACAAGGTTCATACACACTTCTTTAAAACAAAAGTAAGGACCAAAACACTCTTAAGGACCAAAAAATTCAAAAAATAAGGACCTCTGAATAGAATCAATTAAATTGGCACACACATTTTCAAATTCAATCTATTAGAGGATAATGAACAATATAGAACATAAAAGATACAATTTAAAAAAAAAATAACAAAAATTCTTTTAAAATATGACAATAAAATGATGGGGGGGGGGGGGAATCAAAAACTTGAATTTTACGTTCACGGAATTTATTTCCATTTCTTTTTCACTTAGTGTTTTCCTTCGTTCATGTAATTGAATGAACAAGTTAATGTCCTTTGATTTTTCAGCCTCATCTGCCAAATGATTTGCATTCGTTTCCAGTCTTTTTAGAAAAACATTTTTTACTTAAAAAAAAAAAAAAAAAAACTTCTTCCTCGATTGCTTTGCGTTTTTCTTGTTTTTTTTCTGCTTTTCCTTTGATTTTTCATTTCCCAAATACTGCATACCTGCCAACTTCCGAGAAAAAAAAATCCGGAATATTTTTTTATTTTTATCCACAAGATTTTAACGCAAAATAAAATCAAACAGGACCCCTATCCTCTTTTCATTTAACAATATATTAGTTATGAATTTCATATCAATTGAACTTACTTTCGTTTAGTAAATATTACTTTTATTGCTTTCTTTAAAAGTTTAGAAATAACATTTGGTACTCATTTTAAAAAACGAACAAAGCAAAAACAGCTCGAACTGAGAGAACGAGAAGATAATCGGCGCCGAAATTGTGCCCCTAGTTGCCAGGTGCGACGCTTGCTTTGATTGGATCCCGATGAAGTCATGCGCTGTATCACTCCGTGACGTCATAATCTTACCTCACTTCTTCTCGTGCCATTCTCCTACGGCAACCTTTCCTCGGCTACTTAGCCTAAAATGCGGTGCCGCATTCCACAAAAGAATCGTTAGCGCCAAAATTGGCGAGATACAATTTTTTTCCTACAAAACGTGAAAAATCCGGAAGATTTTGCTCATAACCGGAAAAGGACACAAAAATCCGTAAAACTTCCAGGAAATCCGGAAGGCTTGGCAGGTATGATACTGGGTGAATTTTGCTCTAGCAGATGTAGCAGCTGCTTTCCTTTCTTTGGTTATTTGTATGTCGTTGACTGACCCAGACAATTTAATAAATTCAATGATTACACGCTGAGAATGTAAGTGGCTGCAGCGATCAGCTGTTGCAGTTCAGTTTTCGTCAATTGTTTGCGATATACCAGTCTTATCGGATTAGGGACGTGGATTCCTAGAACGAGCATTTGCTCCCTCCCCCCAATCTGCAACAGTTCCCTAAACAAGGTCTAGGATTACTAAAGTTGTCGCCCTGCAGTTTAGGAGATTGGTAAGGGAAATTAAGTTCAATTCAGTAAATTTTTACTAACTGCTTGCCATCCACAGTTGGGTGATGAAGTGACTCGCAAGTGCTCTATCAGAAAAACAAAAATCTTATTTTCTTTACTAATAATAAAGCTGAAAGTCTCTCTGTCCGGAGGATGTCTGTATCTCTGTGACGCGAATAGACCATTCGGCCGATTTTCACGAAATTTGGCACATAGTTTGTAGCATGGGGGTGTGCACCTCGAAGCGACGTTTCGAAAATTCAATGTGGTTCTTTTTCTATTCCAATTTTAAGAACAAAACTATTATGAGATGGACGAGAAAATTACCAAGTTACCATAACGTGGAAACGTAACATGGGCACGAGCCAATTGGCTAGAAAATTCACCATGCATTATTTGTGAATATACAGACGAACCAAAAGACCTTTTAATTTTTCTATTACGGGCAAAGCCATGCGGGTATCACTAGTTTAAAATAATGGCAGAGTAAAAGTAAGGACTTATGAGGACTTGCGGCATTGAAATAAGCACTTGTAAGGCAAAATACAAAAGTAAGTACTTGTAAGGACTCTGATTTACTGTACTGCAGCACCTTTGCCAGAATGGTGAACCCACCAGATGGAAAAATTGGGAAGGAATTCCCCAACAACTCCAGGCAACTTTGTATTATCCAGTCTCTCCCTCCTCCACAATGAACAGCCCCATAATCCAGACACTTTTGTTTGGCCCCATGAGTCTCCTGAATCTACTGTATCTTTCACCAAAAGTTATAACCTCAATAATATAGGGTGCACGTGCCATTCATTGATTACGTAGGGATGATTTTTGCAATTTTTGACCATAAGGGTAGCAAAGATTTTTCAACCCCCCTTTCTTACATAGGATTTCATTTCGTTTTCCAAAATAATAAAATACAAATCAGGATTCGTTATCAAATTCACTGCAATTTAATTATTCCTAAAAACCTTTCTGTGTGAAGAAATATTTACTAAAAAGTTGGAATGATTTTGTGACATTAGTTTTAAAAAAAACCATGCCAAACATAGTGCGATTCTTTTATTACATTCATTTCTTGTCGGACAAGTAAAAAACAGCTCATCCTAATACGTTTTAACCTTCCAGACCCAAATGAAATGGGATCCCTCCCAAACCACTTGAACCCGCTATTTCTAATTAAAACAGAGTTCATACTCAATTTCATAAATTAAATAAAGGAGTTTTGAAGGGAAAAAAAATGAAATTTTGAAGGAGTAATTTTGAGCTTATCCTTATAAATTTTGTCACTTTTTTTTCAACAGATTTGAACCTCTTCCCCCTTCGTCACACTTTACCTTTCTCCTTCCCTTGTCCCATGTCCTATTTTTCAGAAACATATTGTTACAATAACTGTGTGATTTCACTTTTTGGCACCCTCTCTTCCCCTTGTCACAATTTCATGAACCCGTCTCCCCCGAAGGCATGACATCACTTGTGGATGACTCTTTTTACAATGTCGAAACTGAGATTTACTGCGCAATTGCTTTTTTAACAAAATCGCTTAATATAGTACATCTACTAATGTATTTTTCAATATTTAAATGTTGAACAAGCTGACATTTGCTACTGAGAGTGTGGTGGGAGTTAAAAGCAATAATCATAATATTTGACAAAATAGCCTAGCACCACTTAAGCATGATTTAATTCACTGATGAAATGTCTTAGTCATCTAATAATATTTTCACATTCAACTTTTATGACTTCTATAACCAATTTGTAAATCACATCTTTATGGAAAAAAAGTTATATCAAATTACTACATTAAAATCGCTCTTATACCTTCGCCCTTGTGACAAAGTAAAGTTGTCGATCGAAATATTTTAAATTACTGTCATAAAAGATGATTATGTAGTCTTGATCTGAAAAAGGAGTTAAAATCAAAATGAAGGAGTTTGAATGGCCGTTCAAAAAATTGTCCTAAATGAAGGAGTTTTGAAGGAGCATACGAACCCAGTAAAAACATAGACTAGGAAAACCTTACGTATAGGACTGACACCCCCCCCCCTCCAAAGTAAGGGTATGTAGATATTTACCCGACCCCTCTCGGGACCCTTGCATAATTAATGAATGGCCCCTGAGCATGGGCAGCACAGGTTGCGACTAGAATGACGGGAGGGGTCATTTTGACCACAAGCACACTTCCTTTGCTAACTGCTCCTCAGCACTTAAAAAGCTTAATCCTGCCTCGACCAGGGTTTAAGTTGGGTTCAAAAGTTCTTTAGCATAAAAGCTAAAATTGAGGGGAAAATGTTAGCAAAATGGTAAAATGTTACACATTCTCATAGATTTATATATGACTCAGTGTGTTTCATCTCCAGTTGAAAATACAATTCATATTTCATCTGTGACACCTTTGAAGAAATAAATACAACAGCTATTTTTTAAAAACATAAAATAAAAAAAGAAAATACGATTGGTATTTAGAACGTTGCAGTCCCATCCTCCTAATAAAGCAGTTATTGGGGGGACATAATGCTGGATAAGACTATGAACTTAATTGTAGTTTAAACATCTTAGCTAAGATTTCAAAAAGATTAAGTTGATTATCGCCATGCATGCTTCCTCTCTAGGATCATAGATTTCTTTTTTCTTTTTTTTTTAATTTATTTATTTTTTATTTGAGCAAAAAAGCGAAAATGCGTTGCTTTATTTTCACAATTCAGATAGTGTTTTCGCATTATGCAAAAAATGCGACCGTAGCGGAAACTCTGGCCTCGACTTAACCTAAATCACCAGGCTGTGTAACAATAAAAAAGGTTTCAAAACAATCATTTTTTGTCTAACTCTGACAATAGAGTTATACCTAGGTGTCATTTTGAGTCCTTTAAGAAAAAAAAAGAAAAAGAAATCCAAATACATTTACTTATGCTGAAACGAAGCAGAAACTCAGAAATATCTCTTGGAACCAGAGCCGTGTCCAAGGGGAGGGTTTTAGGTGTTAAACCCCTCCCATTGGGGGAAAAAAAATACTAAAAACCAAATAAGAAAAGTACATCTTTAAAGTTTCCCTGCAATTTAGAAATACCCTCTATTTACAGTCGGACCTCCATATATTGAAGTAGCAAATAGCCGGAAAAAAATTCGATATATAGAAACAATCTCATTTTATCCTAAAAAATCTCCTAAAACATTAAAATTACAGCTAATTTTCGTGTATGAAACCTAATTTCTAATTGATACGAGCATCGAATTAAATGAAATTGATACGAGCATCAAATTAAATGAAAGTTAATAATTTAAAATTAACAGAAATGACATTTTTGCGCCTTCATACATCTTCATTCTTCGGAATTCAACTTGATCCGCAACATGAGGGGATTTTCGTTTCCACAAATCAAGATTAAAGTAAAAAATCAATCTACTTAACTTGAATGATTTTTACTGCAGCTAAAACGACTAGGAACGATAATCAACAGACAAAAGGGATGACTTGAAACTGATTTTACAATGTTACTGGTTACAACTAAGACTTCAAATAAACTTGAGGGAATTTAAGAACTCCAGAACGAAACAATGACCTATTTACACACTCCTCAACCCCAGATTTCTTATGAGTTTCGTAGCAACCTTTAGTGAACATAATTTTCTCCCCTAACGTTCATTTTTCATGAGACAAACAGTCTAAAGAGGAAAAAAAAATCTACGAATGTCGCCAAAGAAAAATCGATATATAGAGATTTTTTTGAAACATAGAAACATTATTTCTATTTAATGAACATAGAAATTTGCTGGGATTTCGATACATAGAAAATTTCGATATGTGGAAGTTTGGTACATGGAGGTTCGACTGTATTGACTAAAATCATATTTAGGAAAGGAAAAAAACACTGTAATAGAGTTGGTGATACTATTTGAAGCCGAATCTTCTAGGAATTATAGCCATCTCCCCCCCCCCCACCACCACGTTCTTCATTGTTACCATTAAAACAGAAATGAATAATTTGATACACTGTTGTGTTTTTCTGACAGTGCAGATAAGAACGAAGAAGCAGCAAAATCAAAACCCCTCCCTTTACAAAATTCTGGACATGGACCTGATTGGAACATATCACTGTTAAGGATTGAAATCATTCATGTTTTTGTGCATGAAAGAGACCATTAGCCGCTAATTTCCGAAATGGGCCGAATCAGCGATTGTTATATGAAGGACAGTTTAAACTCTTTTTAAATACTTCATTATATGTAATTAAAACCTTTCTATTCTTTTAAAAAAACTGAATTTAATATAAATGTGTTTCTTTGAAACTAATTTTCGAACAATTTACAGTATACAGGGAACTAAGCAGATTTCTTCTCGGAGGGTCAAAATGACCCCCGCCGCATTTCTAGGTATACGAAAGTATACATCCTATTTCCAGGTATACTAGGCATAAAATTCTAGTGTTAAAGAAACAAATAAGTAAACCCAAGCATAATGTATGAATTCTAGTGCATCACAATTAAATATTTAAAAAATACACGAATATGAAGAATCAAACAGCTTTACTCAGGGTTTATACTCTATTTGGATGAAAAAATTCCATGACTTTTTCATGACTTCATAAAAATTTTCATGACCTTGTTAGATGAACAGAATAGCATTATTTGACGTCAAACTTGCCATTTTTTTGGAAATGAGCATTAGCAAAACTGCTAAGTGAATGCCTCTTAGAAGCTTGTTTTTGAAAAAATATCAAGGTACACCTAAAAAATTAAAATATTCTTATTTGTCTTCATCATATAAATTTGAGTAAAGTAAAAATACAGTGAATGGAATTTAATTATGCTTAAGTGTCTCAAAATTGTTTTATTAACAGACAGAATGAATGGGACATAGGTTGAATGAGTCATTACTAAGTTTCAATAAATTTGCTTCAAAGGTTGTCTTTTAGCGTCAACAGTGCATTTATTCATCCACATAACTTGACTGTATTTTGGTTCTTTAAAGTATAGCTGCATTGTTTAGTAAATTCATGTTCCTAAACCAGATATTTATTTATTATATTATTACGTGCATTATTACGTTATTATATTATTACGTGCAAGTTTGCTGCTACAGAATATAAAATATTAGAAGTGTTGAAAATAATGGCAAGTCCAAGATGAGTGATGTCCAAGCAGTAAAATCACATTGCAAAGAAAGACGAGGGGCTGCTACAGAAGCGGATGCAATGAGATTTCAAAAAGTTCAATTTTCCATTTTTAATAGCTTTTATATGTGCAATACTGTTAAACCACTCTAGATTTTTAATGCTCTTTTAGCTACTGTAACTTTATTTTTGACCAGGACATTTTTCCATGACTTTAAATAAATTTCCATGACTTTGAATGAAAATGTCAATTTTCCATTACTTTTCCAGGTCTGAAATTAGCTTATTTTTTTCCCATGACTTTCCATGTCCTGTACGAACCCTGTTTCAGGGGTGATTGTGAGTTCATCAAAAAATACCTGAAAGTTTCAAAGCGAGAACGGGGGGGGGGGGGGTAATCTCTGGCCACAATTACTTAAGTGCACCTTTGCCATAGTTTTAAATAGTTCTGAGTCAAAATATTGTGTGCACATTTGATTAAATTTTTAATGGGTTACAAAGTTACTTTTGAGCTGGTGTTATACAAATTATCTTAACATTTGTCCATCTTAAAGGATAGGTGTCCATATTAAGGCTCTTGCAGGTGTATTTTATGAGTATTATATAATTTTAAAAAATTGGGGAGGTAGGGAAATAAAAGCATAACAAAAAAAAAAACATAATTCCGGTATTTTCAGACATAAAAATACCGGAAATTCGGTAAAATACCGGAACACAATCACCCCTGCTGTTTACTATCAACAAAAGGCCAAACCTGGCGCTTTCGCCATTTTCAGCCGGAAATCATTGCATTGAATAATAAAGATTTAAACAATTCATTTCTTAATTTTATTTGCTTTAATTCTCGACTCCTTTCAAATATATTTTGGAAAGAAACAAATCGGCTCAATAAAAAGAATCGAAGAAAACAAAGACAGAACAATCAAAAATTTCGGCCATTGCCCACTTTCGAGAGATGTGTCCGAGAGAAACGAGTCGCCGGTTAAGAAAACTCAAAATATGACTTTAATACATGAGCGAATATGCAAAGGAAAACTGCACACTAGAGAGAGACGGGACAACCACGTTTTTCCAAATGTTAATTACTAGTATAAATAGTTTCGAAATGAATAGCTCCGGCATAAATGAGTCCACGAAGAGAGGATAGCGGGTGTCTTCCGAGAGAGAGTCATTGCACGATCGGCTACGGGATTATTTCGACACGTCTGGGTTTTCTGTGTGCTTCCAAAGACGATCACTCTTCCTTCGTCGCCCCGAATCTCCGCTAAGCTCCCAATGCTGAAACGGAAAACGAGAAGTGAGTAATGGTGAAAGACGACATTGGCATGCAAAACTATCAAAATGTATAAAGACTGCCCATAGGCCGCTGGTGCACCCAAAGGGCCCCTGAAGCTGATTTTTTTTTTGTTGTAAAATTGGGCTTATTACTATCTTTTAATACTCGTTTAAAAACTTCTTAACATGTGGAATATGTCATACTTGCCAACCTTCCAAGGAAAAAAAACCAGGAGATTTCATTAGAGGCATATAGGTGATTCACCAGCGACATATCTTCACAACAGAATTATTAAATTATGCTTTTAATTAACGTGGATACTAAATTTTAAATGATATGGGGATTTTTTTGCAGATGTAAGCTCATTGGTAGCAGCAAGAAAAACCTACTGCAAAGGAAAACCTACATAATAAGGAGTGAATTTGCTTAAAGTTTTGTACATTCACCACTCCAGTCTCTACCAAAAAAGTAGCTACAAAAATTAAATTACTAAAATCTGGAAAAAAAAAAATCAACATATAATGAAAATAAAATGTAAAACAAGTAGGTTTAGGGTAGCACATGTTAAAATAACATCAAACTTTCAAAATAATTGAAATACTTCCAAGATGCAAAAGGATTGAAATCTGCAGCAATTTTCGGCAAAGCACGTACTTCGTTGAACATGCAATGTGGAAAGCTTCCAAAAAATTAATTTTTTCTAAATGAGTTATTAATTGGGAAAATTCTTGTTCCCTGACATTGGTAGACTAGAAAAGGGCGCCATCTATTGAGAAGAAAGTGAAACATTTTGATGATTAACTGAAAAAATTGCAAAAACGAGAGAAAATCGTAAAAAACGAGAAATCAGGAGATGGAAGCAAAAAACAGGAGTCTCCTGTTAAAAACAGTAGAGTTGGCAAGTATGAATATGTCCTCCAAAACTGCGACATGCCCACCGTCTACTTTTCCCTTCCATTTTAAACTTCTATTCTTATGAAATAAAATGAAAAAAGATTTATTTGAAATCTTTAGTTTCTACTTTTGAGAAATAAATTGGTCTGGCAGACCCCTTCACAGCTGCCAACGTATCAAATCATGCCGTGGGTTTATTTATACTTTTTTTTAACCAACAAACAACAAAAGGTTTAAACTAAAAACATTATATTTTCAAATTTTTACTTGTAATTAATCAGCACAGAAGAAAATCGAAAAAAACTGGATTCACAAAAGAGAAACATAGGATTACAACAAGCAGATAGATTCAAAAAGTCAGGCCTGTTCATTAAAAATTTTAGATTACAAGTCTGCACTTTTAAAATACTGTCTAATATTTTTCTGTAAGATGCATTATTTAATATTTATCTTTAAAAATATTCTTTTGGAAGAAATTAATAACTTGCTGTATTATCTTACTTTTTCTTTCGTAAATGAATGCAGTCAGCTGAAACTACTTTAACTGGAACTTAAGCTTTAAGTTGCTGACTTAACAACATTCAAAAATTTTATTTCAATAACTTATTCAAAACAAAAGTTTTTTTTTTGTAAGTTCTTACTGATTAAAATGTTATCCAGGTTATTATCAGGACAGAGAACTGCACAGCTCTGTCCTCTGTCTAACTACTGATTATTCTTTCGCACTCTGCATTGCTGTGAGGTATGGCTAGAATGGAAAGCATAGAAAAAAGGAGAGCCTTTCATACTTCAATGAACCATCGACATCAACTCAGTTCTTCGAAGCAGCCGATTTTTCATCGATCCTCTCCCTTTTTAGCACAACATCGGGCAAATTATCTATTCGTACAGAGTAAAATTCACTTTGGTGCTTATCTTAGGCTCTTCATCTGCAATTTCTCTATTCTTCTGAAGCAACCAGGGCCTGATTACCGCACAGGCCTACTAGGCCTGGGCCCCCTCTTCCTAAGGGGCCCCAAATTACTTAAATAATTATGCATAGCATTACAACTACAGTTGGATACCGCTTCAACGCGATCCGACTTACGCGAAATTTCTATAACGCGAGCTTTTCATGAGTAATGAATTTTTTAGTGCGGACACAAATGACTCGTCTGCAACATGAAATTTTTCGGAACAGAACGGCAGAGAGTTAGAATGGGCTTCGTTGACACTAAATATTGGTTTCGTGAATGGACTTACATCCCTTTAGCATCACTGAAAGCGGAAGTTTACCCACTGTATTAGTCTAAACAACGCTTTGCTTTAGTTTATACAAATAACCGCTCCGATTCTTAACTTTTTTTTTTTCATTTTCTGTATGAACGTTGATAAAATACATTCTGATAACATTCTGATCGCGCTGCATAAACCTTCTTCATTTTTTTAATTATAAATATATTTATTATATCTATACTGTTACGTGCTATAATAATGCTGTAGTGTACATACTGTAAGTACCATACTGCTTTATTTTAAGTTTCTCTCCCCCATTAATCATTGATTTTCTGCTAAGTTACAGAATTTTATGTCAAATAATAACGCTTTTTCTAAAATGCAGAAAAAGTCGGTTCTTTGTAAAAGACACTGCAATATATATAGTTAATAATTGGTTTGAAACAATATGAGAGGTGTTTACAAACGTCTGAAACAATTGGGTATGTTTATAAAAAATTATTAAACATACCTTTCTCCACAACGCGAAATTCCGATTCACGCAAGGTGTCTTGGAACGCATCCCTCGCGTAAGTCGGGACTCGACTGTATATACAAAAATACACACATTTTTAAAATAATAGCCTTCAGGGGGCCTCCGAATTATTGTGGGCTTTGGGCTTCACTTTTAGTTAGTCGGGCCCTGGAAGCAACATACCAGGAAACTCATTAAAAAAAAGCAATACGCCCAGAGATCTAAAACCTAATCTTCTTACAATTATGGCGTACACCACCTCCAAAAATCTTACAAGTTGGCAGCTATGGGTCTGCCCTATAAAAAACATTTTTCATTTCTGAAAAATGAGGGGGCGGTTGCCCCCCCCCCTCCAGCCGCCTTTGCTCCTACGGAGCTCCGATAACCCCCAGATCCGGGGGGGGGGGGGGATGGATTCGGAGAATCATTCCTCTCGTGGCTCCTGACCAGGGTTCAAAAACAGGAAATAAGCAAAATAGTGTAGTAAGTACAGCAAAACCCCTCAAATGGGGACACTAAGGGAACAATCTTTTCTGTCCGCAAGATAGGGGTTAAATGTTATTTGTCTGGAATCGGAGAATTAAACATTGTCCGCATAAGAGGGGTGTCCGTTAGGAGGGGTTTTTACTGCACTTAACAAACTTAAGAAGAACATCATTAACTATTCTCCCTCCCATTTCCCTCCAGTTTTATAAGAAGTTGATGTTGATGCATGGAAGCAAAGAAAATAAAGTTTGGATCAAAAGTACAGTCGACCCTCCATATATCGAAGTAGCAAATCGACGGAAAAAATTCGATATATAGAAACAATCTTATCTTATCCTAAAAATCTTCTAAGACATTAAAATTAAAGCTAATTTTCATTTTATAAAACCCAATTTCTAATTGATACGAGCATCGGATTAAAAGAAAGTTAATAATTAAAAAATTACATTTTTGCACCTCCATACATCTTCATTCTTCGGCAATTCAAATTGTTTTGACAATGTGATCGAGACAGACAAAAGGGATAACTTGAAACTGATTTTACAATGTCACTGGTTATAACCAAGATTTGAAATAAACTGGAGGGAATTTATCCGGAACGAAACGACCTGCCTGCACACCCCTCAACCCCAGATTCCTAACGAGTTTCGTAGCAACCTTTGGTGAGCATAATTTTCTATCTTTACCTTCATTTTTCATGAGGCAAATAGTCCAAAGAGGAAAAAAAAAATCAATGGCTGTCTCGAAAATTTTTTCTTTACATAGAAACAATTTTTCTATGTAACGAACATAGAAATTTCCCGGGATTTCGATATATGCATACCTGCCGACCTCCGAGAAAAAAAATCCGGAAGATTTTTTTATTTTCATCCACAAGATTTTAAATGCAAAATAAAATCAAACAGGACACCTACCCTGTTTACATTTAACAATATGATATTAGTTATGAATTTCATATCAATTGAACTTACTTTCGTTTCGTAAATATTACTTTTATTGCTTTCTTTAAAAGTTTGGCAATAACATTTACTCGTAACAAAAATCTTGAAAAAAGAACGAAGCAAAAACAGCTCGAATTGAGAGAACGAGAAGATAATCGGCGCCGAAATTGAGCCCCTAGTCGCCCGCCGCGACGCTCGCTTTGATTGGATCCCGATGAAGTCATGCGCTGTATCACTCCGTGACGTCATAATCTTGCCTCACTTCTCGTTCCATTCTCCGACGGCAACCTTTCCTTGGCTACTTGGCCTAAAACGCGATGCCCCATTTTAGGCCAAGTAGTTAGGTTTTAGTATCGTTAGCGCCAAAATTGGCAAAATACAATATTTTCCAACAAAACGTGAAAAATCCGGAAGACAGTCTTGCATAATATAGACGAACACGCAAACGGCGTTTGCAGAAAATTTTTGGCTCTGCAGAAAATTTTTTTAATCTGCTAATATTAGTAGTTAAAAAAAAAAAGATTAAAGGAAATAAAATAAAAAAACCTAGTTTATTTCTACCAAAGCCTTTTAAAGCACATGTGTGAAAAAAATAATCGGATTGGAAGTTTTCTTCAGTTGGTGAAAATAAGCAAACTATATAATTATTGTAAAAAAAAATGATTTGAAGCACTTTTCTTTTTTTCTCTTCGTATTTAAATATGCATTTAATTCTTTATTCAAGGGTGAATTGGGCAAAATAACTATTTCCAAAAATTTTCTAGTTAGGATTTGTGTTCACAGAGAGCGTTTCATTTTATCTGCGTTTGGTGATTGATATTGGGCAAGAAAGAATGGTTGAGGCAGTTTTCTTCAGTTGGTGAAAAGCAAATGTTAACTATATGTTATTGAAAAAAAAAAAATGTAAATTATTTTAAAAGTTTTTTTTTCCTTGCTCTTTTCAGATTTTAATATAAATTAAGAATGAATTAGGCAAAAGAATTATTTGCAGAAAATTTTCCAGTTAGGATTCGTGTTTGCAGAAAGCTTTTCATTTTATCTAAGTCTGCCGGAAGATTTCGCTCATAAACGGAAAAACACATGAAAATACGTAAAACTTCCGGGAAATCCGAAAGGGTTGGCAGGTATGTATATGGAGGTTCGATTTTTAGTAGGGGGCCCAAAATTCGATTTTCTGGGGGGGAGGGGGGGGGGGCAGAAAATTTGAGGCACTTAATTTTTCACTTTATATACAGTCGGACCTCCATATATCGAAGTAGCAAATTGCCGGGAAAAAATTTTGATATGTAGAAATTTCGATATGTATAGAAACGATATTTTATCCTAAAAACCTCATAACACATTAAAATTAAAAATAATATTCGTGTACGAAACCTAATTTCTAATTTATATGAGCATTGGATTAAATGAAAGTTAATAAAAAAAATAACAGAAATTACATTTTTGCGCCTTTGTACATCTTCATTCCTCGGCAATTCGACTTGATCCGCAACATTGGGGGATCTCGTTTTGACAATGTGATCGAGAGAAAAGTAAAAAAAAATCAATCTACTTAACTTGAATGATTTTTTCTGCAGCTAAAAAGACTACGAATGATGATCAACAGGCAACAGGGATAACTTGAAACTGATTTTACTGTATTACTGGTTGCAACTAAGATATTTGAAATAAGCTTGAGGGTGTTTAAGAACTCCAGAACGGAACAACGACCCATCTACACACCCCACAACCTCAGATTCCTCATGAGTTTCGTAGCAACCTTTAGTGAACAAAATTTTCTCCCCTAATTTTCATTTTTCATGAGACAAACAGTCTGAAGTGAAAAAAAAAATCTATGGATGTCTAAAAAAAATTCGAAACATAGAGATTTTTTCGATACATAGAAACAATTTTTCTATGTGACGAACATGGAAATTTCCTGGGATTTCGATACGTGGAAGTTAGACTGTATCGGAATGAAAGGAGGGAAGTCTGAACGGGAAAATGGGCAACTCACCTCCCAGTGCTTCCGAAGCGAAATACCGGACGTCCATGTCGTTGTCGTTGTTCAGCTTGTCCAAGCAGGGCTTCACCTGGCTTTCTAAGACACTGAAAAATACAGAGAAGGGATACTGAACGACACACCGAGAAAAGAAACCCAGCATACAGGGTTCGTGCTCAATTTCAGAAATGAAACGAAGGAGTTCTGGAGGAGTAAAATGAGGTTTTGAAGGATGGGCTGTCATTAAATGTCGCACTTTTTATTCCAACATATTCGACTCCCTTTATCAAAGTGTCACACTTCACCTAACTCCTCCTCTTGTCACATTGTCATATTTTTTTATAAACACATTGGTGCAATTAATGTGTGAATATGTCACCCTCTCTCTTTCCCTTGTCACAATTTCATGAGCTCGTCTCCTCCTCAAGGTACGACATCCCTCGTGGATGACCCTTTTAACAATATCATAACTGCAACTTACCAAACAATTGTATTTTAACACTATCACTTAACACAGTACATAACATAGTAAAAGCTAGTACATAGCGATGGCTGTTAGGATTTTGCCATGAGAGTTAGGGGCTAAAAGTTTTTGAAACATTTTAGAATAATTATCGTTAGGGTGTCAAATATTTTTTGGAAAGATGTTCTTTTGGAACATGAAGATTTATTTGAGTATTGTTGAAATCCCTCATACTTGTTTATGCAGTAGTTTTTATGTTTTATAGTTGTTAATTATTAGATTTATAAATAAAAATGATTTAGCTTTTCAATTTGAGTTCTGACATTTCATTCACTAGATAGCTACAGAAATGTGAAATAAAAGGCATCGGCTAAACTTTGGGTGTTTACCAGGGTTTAAGCTGGGTGCAAAAGTTCTTTAGCATAAAAGCTAAAATTGATGGAAAAATGTTAGCAAAATGCTAAAATGTTACATTTTCATATATTTATATATGCCTCTGTGTTTCATCTCCAGTTGAAAATACAATTCATATTTCATCTGTGGCATCCTTGAAGAAATAAGTACAACAGCTATTTTTTTAAAACATAAAATAAAAAAAATAAAACACGTTTGGTGCTTAGAACGTTGCAGTCTCCTCCTCCTTATAAAGCAGTTTTTGGGGGGACATAATGCTGGATAAGACTAATAGTTATTGAACTCGATTGTAGTTTAAACATCTCAGCTAAGATTTAAAAAAGATTAAGTTGATTATCGCCATGCACGCTTCCTCTCTAGGATCATGCATTTCTTCTTTATTTAAAAAACTAATTTATTTTTTATTTGAGCAAAAAAGAGAAAATGCATTGCTTAATTTTCGCAATTTAGATAGCGTTTTCGCATTTTGCGAAAAATGCGACCGTAGCGGAAACCCTGGTCGAAATCCCTCATACTTGTTTATGCAGAAGTTTTTACGTTTTACAGTTTCTAATTATTAGATTTATAAATAAAAATGATTTAGCTTTTCAATTTGAGTTCTGACATTTCATTCACTAGATAGCTACAGAAATGTGAAATAGAAAGGCATCGGCTAAACTTTGGGTGTTTACCTATCGCAGTGGCGCACACAAGGGAGGGGTCGAGGGGGTCCGGACCCCTCCCACAAGCCTTGCTTTTTCCCCCCGATTGATCACGATCCTACGTATTTTGTACGTAGAATAATCTCAAGTAAAAGTAACAATAATTTCAGCTCAAATAAGTTGAAAACTAAAATGATCATGTTAAAATATTTTTTTAAATACTGTGCACTCTTCCCATAACCAATTCATTTCCTATAAGAAGCAGAATGGTGATTATAAATGTATACATTGTAATAATCGTTTTTTAGTCTTGTAATTAGCGTAAAACGAGATTCCACGAACTCGAATCCATTTTTTAATTACGAGAAAAGAAAAAGCTTAAATTATTTTGCTTTCTGGTAATTTATTTAAGTATATTTCAGTAAATAAGGCTAATTATTTATTGAATAGTTTAGTTTTTACTGCTTTTCGTTCTCGGGAATCGATAAAATCGAGTCAATATGTTCGACGGCGTATTGGAGTATGATATGAGAATGAGGCTTTCGACCTTGGACCCTCCCCTTGCAAAATTCATGTGTGCGCCACTGACCTATATCGTTACAGAAGTCAGGCAAGAATTGTTAGGTCGACACCCGCACGAACCCCCGAATACATTTAAAAACTATCACGTTCTCTGTTAGAATTTTTTTAATTTGATTGTTTTTCGTACGTACATTTGAAAGCACATTTGCAAATTTTCTTATATAAGTGAAAAGTATCACTGCAAACCGTGAACTGAATTATGCAAATGTTCCGTCCTTATAAGTTAAGGAAACAAGATTTTTTTTTTTTTGCTTTTAGAAGGTTATGCCGTCAATTTGGTCAGCAACAAAGATCGTAGACATGAAATTCATGTATGTTATAATCAGCGGCGTACGCAGACAAATCAGTTCGGGGGGGTGCTGAGCTCGAAAGTCTTTGAGCTGGGGGGGGGGATACTTATGAACTGTAGCTAAGAAAAGTTCATGTATCGCTTTTCTGATATCAATACGAATGTAAGATTTCAAAAATACATCATAAAAAAAAAATTGTTCTTTATTATAATTTTTATAATTAATTTTGAAAATTTCGGGGGGGGGGGGGGGGCTGTAGCCCTATCAGCCCACCCCCTGGGTACGCCACTGGTTATATCTTCAATAAAAGATTTGCTTTTAAATAAGTGTCTTCTGATCTCAACAGACGGAAATTGTTATTTTCGTGGTGGATGTTGTTAGAAATAGAATTTCTACAAATATCTCTACACTTACTTTTGCCCAGGTAACTGAACTTCACGATGATCAACCGACGCCTGTTCGGACCAACGATCCGAGTGAATCGGAAGTGAGTGATCGGATCGGAAGGGTGACGTAACAGACTCCCGCCATTGGCTTAGCAGGGAGGCGTCTCTGCCACTTGGTGCATCCTCATTGGTTGCGTGGAAGTGAGGGCATTGATGTGAATAATGATGACAGACTATTTAATAGCGATCGGAGCTGAGATTCGCTCTCTCTTTTTTAAGACTCGTTCGGTGATGTCTGTCCTGTAAAAGGTAGCTAGGGTAGAGCTCGTATTGTTCGGCGGATTGCCGACTGTGCTCGGCTGATCGTAGTAATAGATTAGCGAGCCGTATTAGGATGAGCTTAACTTACTAGTCATATTTAATTAATCTTTTTTACCTTTGGCTTCAGTTATGTTTATACAATTATATTTACATTTTTTCACTTGTTAATAAATTCTAGTTATTTTTTAAAGAAGTCTCTTCATCAGTTATTCACAGAAAGTAGATGAAATGTTAGTTCTTTCACTAACTCTGCAAGAAGTATTACAGTTAACAGGTGGTATCATTCATCAATGGTATCAGATGTAAGTTATGAACGCCGTTAGCGGCAATATATTCTCGCCTCGGGGAGAGTGGAAAGAAAGAAAAAGCCACTTACGCGTTCTCCAGCAGGGGTCCCACCCTCTGCAGTGTCTTGGCAACGTTGAAGCGCACGTTGGCCACGTTGTCGTTGGCCAGCGTCAGGACAGTGGGCAGCATGCACTTGGCCGTGATCTCCGGCCCGCAAGCCTCCGCAAGCACCTACAACGGACAACGATTAGGAACTTTCTGCTATATATATGTTTATCTTGCACAATACAAAAAAAAACATTGAAGGGAAAATTTATAAAGTAACTAGTTGTACCCGACACGCGTTGCTACGCCAACAAAAAAATACATCATTATACTGATTTTCATGACAATCGGTTGAACGGGGCAGAAGTGGCTACTCTGCAGTGCCACCTGGTGGCCAGTGGCTTCAATGTGCACCTTCTCCGTGGAAAAATACATATATATATATAGCCATTTTCATAATAATCGGTCCAGGTACCGAGTGAAGCCGTGACTCTACTCAAATTTTGTACTCACGCAGTTTGCAAGATCAATCCATCGCTAAAAATATCAAATAGGAAAAGTTTTAAATCCCCCCGTTGCATGAAAAGCCATAAAACAATAAAGAAAAAATTTATTTGTTCAAACTCAAGAAAAATGGCTTCTCATCAATGAGATCTTTCACGCGAATTCATTTCTGCATTTTATTCGTATCTATCCAATGGATTGTGACTTAAATTGGAATAAAAAAGGAACGATCGATCGGATTTTTTTCGAACTGGTCTATAAACATTCCCGGTACCAAAAATAACAAACGGTGAAAGTTTCCGCCAAATCTCCTGGGTAGTTTTTGAGTTCATGGATGACATACAGACAAACATTCATTTATATATATATAGAAAAAGGGCGGGGGGGGGGGGGAGTGCTGTAAGGCGTTGAGCTTTTTTGCAATGATTCTCAATTTTTCGCTGTGAAAATATTCCTGTCTGCAGTCTCCAAAACATTGGCTTCCTTTGTATCATTTAAGTAGATGCAATTTCTGAGAATATACCTGTTTAGAATCTCACAAAAGGCACTTCTCCTCTGTCTAGTTCCCTCCAAATTTCTTAGAATTTCGTCCCTGCGTGGGTTTCCTCGGGAAGTGGGGAATCCATTTTGCATTAAATTTTGCTGCATCTTTTAAATTCAAATGCATTCAAAATTATTACTTGTCAGAAAAAAAAAAACAATAAAAAATTTTCATCTGTAAAATCTATTTTGCTTATTTTGAAGAAGATCTCCATATCAATTTGTCAAATTTGCTTACCCCCCTCCCCCCGAAATATCTTTGTGGCTACGTCACTGATTGGATCCCCTCCGAAATGAAATCCTGGCTACGCCACTGGGAGGGCGAGTTCTACATCTCGATGCATCGCCAACTTTACATCGTGATGATGCAAGTTTTTATTTTTTTAAGAGCTTTACTTCTAATCGCTTGATTAAATCTGTTAGCTTTGGCGATTCCTCGAAACACCAAAATACGTGTATGCAATCTTCGTTGCTATCATAAGCTTTGAGCATTTTTTTGGGGGGGGGGGGGGGACAATGATTTTAAGATAAACCGAGTTCATCAATATAACATCAATATAATTTCGTCAAGAGTTCGCACAATATTTGGGAAAAGTGAAGGTCTTGGTTTGCTTATGATACTTCCACACAGAGAATAGGGTTCGTACTCAATTTCAGAAATAAAATGAAGGAGTTTTGGAGGAGTTTTAAAGGAGTAAAATGAGATTTTGAAGGAGTACTTTTGGGCTATCCTTAAATGGAACAGCCCAATGGAATAATACTTTTTTTATACACATTCGACCCACTTCGTCACACTTTACCTTTCTCCTCTTGTCACATGTCATATTTTTCACGAACATATTGTTATAACTGTGATGTCACTTTTTGTCACCCTCTCTCTTCCCCTTGGCATAATTTCATGAGCCCGTCTCCTCCTTAAGACATCACATGCGGGTGACCCTTTTTACTACAGCATAACTGCGATTTACTAAACTAAACAATTGTTTTTTTTAACACAACCACTTAATATGATAGATCGGCTTATGTATTTTTAAATATTTAATTAGACAACCTGACGCTCTCTGCTGTGGTGGAGGGAAAAACAATCATCATGAAACTTTAAAAAATAGCCAAGCATCTTTTAAGCGTGGTTAACTTCACTTATGAAATGTCTTAGTCATCTAATAATATTTTGATCTTCAACTTTTATGACTCAACTATAATCAATTTGTTAATGAGATCTTTATGAAAAAAATAAATCCTACAGTAAAATCACCCTCGTGATGAAGTTAGTTGTCGATCGAAGTATATTAAGTTACTCTCATGGAGGAAGATTATGTAGTGCTGAACTAAAAGAGAAGGAGTTTTGAAGGAGCCTACGAACCCTGGACCTCAGGTACCCAAATGATGCTCTGAATTTTATCGAATGATAAATACGAGTATGAACCCATACATCTATGTAATGAGGATTTCTTAAAAAGACAATTGCACGACGATGTCCCGATTCGTAGTGGAAGCAGATCTGTGCATCGCTCTAGAGAAAAATTCTCAGCCGGTTTAACACCGGTGTTTTGTGATGCATTTCCCACCCCCTACTTTCTGCCTACAGTGTTATTAAGCTATAATGCACTCCTCTGCGGTGGGAAGGGAAAAAGCTGAAAGCACAGGTTTTCATTCAGTGGTCGATTCGGACACAAATCGGATCCGCTTCGTGGTCCCTATCCCCCCTTGTATGTCATTATACAAAGCTCCAGGTTTTTTTAACTCCAGATCTAACTCGACCCATGGTCGAAAAACTGAGCTTCAATCTCCAAAGGATAAAAATTTACAAGCCGTCAAAAATAAAGTTCGAATAATCCTCATCTCCATCAAAATGATTGATGCTTTATTTGGCATTGCCATAGTTACGTCTTTTCGATTCCCGTGCTTCTTCTTTCCCTTATTCACAGACTTCAAGGGTTTCGATTTTAAAAGAAAAGCTTAGGCTCAACGCAATTCAAGCCATGAGCTAAAGAGCAAAATATACTATTAGAGACCATGAATATACAAAACTCAGACATGTGACCCAAATAGGATGAAAAATACTGAAATTGCTTGGCTGTGTGAACTAAGACAACACTGTTGGTATATTTTACTATAACTGAAAGCTTTTTCATGTATTTTTGTATCTATATAGTAGACTATGTTAATTGGATGCATGAAATTAACTGCCAATGTGCTTTTTTTTATTCTGCATGCAGTATTTTGCTCTCTCAAAAAATACTGAATTCAGTAAAAATACCGAAAAATCACATGTCTGAAAACTGCAGTTTTGCAATGCTCAGGAGCCCCTTAGCCCTTAAGGGCTCTGCAAGTGGGTACAAGTTATTTTGAAACTCATAATGCCTTTTCAATCTGTTTCTTTCCAACTGACAATTTAAATCTTAGCGAATCAAATAAGATTGCGAAGCAATCTTCGGGGTTGGTGAGCTTTGATGAGCAGGGGGCAGAGTCCCCTAGTAAGGAAAAAAAATATATCAGCGTCTTAATTTTTTTTTTTTTTTTAAGTGTTAAAAATCCCATGTAAAATGAGTGGCAATTTAATCCCAATTTGAACGAAACCACAAACTCGAGAAAAAATGGACTAACGTTGACACAGAAGAGGCAGGTCATCCTGTGAAGGTAGTTCTGGTCCTGGGCCATGGTCAGCACCCTGGGGATGACAGTACTGGTGGCCCAGTCTGCACCAAACTTCTCCACCAGCTTCTTCAGGTTCTGGGTGGCTGCCTCCCTGATGGCAAATACTGAAAAATAAAAAATAAAATTTCATCAAAACCTAAATCATTTGCAGCTCTTTCTTTCCATTAAAAAATGAATCACTCTCAATTCCTTTTCATTTCTCCTTACCAAAAACCCGAATAAAACTTCAGAATGAAAATAAAAAATTGTGTCAACAATCTGTATGTAAAATACATATACAAACTATAGGCAGGATTGAAAATAATAATCAGCACTAAGTTGTTAATGGCTAAGCAGTAATCGCATAGTAGACAAGAAATTTCATCCAAAACTAAACAAGCCCTTTAATACATTACACATATACCAACATTCGCAATCTAGCACGGAATTTAACATTCTCTTAATAAGCTAAAGTAGCAAGTTACAAGAAATATATCTTCTTTAACACTGAAAGCTGATTTTTTAAAAATAAAACTTTCTTCTCATTACAAAATGGATATACATAGGTCGAAAATCAACAATTAAAGAAGCTAAAATATAACTTTTTCTACAAAAATATTTTAAACTAAAAAGCATATCACAATAAATACATTTTATCCAAAAAAAAGGGGGGGGGGGGAGAGGTTGAAATGAAGCATGTTGAATTTTATTTTCCCTCTGTGCCAAAAATGCAAGGAAAAATAATAATTTCATAAAAATAAGTCCAACTAAATAATATTCATCTCTTTCTTTCCATTAAAAAATAAACCACTATGAAATTCCCTTTAGTCTCTTTCACCAAAAGTAACAAAATAAATTAAAACTTAAGAATTAAAATATAAACTAATTTTGACACCAACTTTCATTTCACAGAAAAAAAAAAACAAGTATGCTTGAAACTCATTTTATCTTGTTTGAGTCATATTTGTTTGAGTCATTTTATCTTGTTTGAGTCATATCTTTGAGTTGCGCTCATGTCCTACTGTTATAAACATATTCAGTCAATCAACATCAGAACAAGCCAGAACCACTATTTTAATGCGAGAGATATCCGTTGCAGGGTACGGAGTCTGGCTCTCAACAGTACTTTTAGTTTGTCCCTAGCAGGGTTGGCTTTCTGCCGGCAGAAACTAGTTTTTGCCGTGCCAGTGGCAAAAACTGGTTATAACCGGTAAAAACCGGCAGAAACTGGCAAAAACTTAAAAGTGTCTTTAATAACTTTAACTTTACTTTTAAAGTAATTACTAAATGATATTCATTTAAATAAACTGAGACATCAAACTTCATTTCATCATTTAAAATAATAAAATCCTATGCTAATGCCCTCGATTTAGTTCGAAAAGGAAACTTTTCAATTGTAGATGCTCTAATGTTTGGATTAATCTAACAAAGGACAAAAATCAGATGGGTTCTTAGGCAAGAGGAGTGACATACAGAACTAAAAACAGGAAATTACCCGAATGTAATCTGCTCGCCTTTATATGCTTCATCTCAATTGCTTGTGATTGAAATTATCACGTGCTTCAAGAAGAAAGTGTCAAATTTTACTTCCCAATATTAATCTACATTTTGTACCCAATATCACAGCTTTGCAAAACAAATTGGCCGCATTTCTCGAAACTTATTTTTCCAGTTAAATTTTTCCCATTTTCCCAGTTACTAGATGGTGGACCAGTTTGAAAAAACATACAACGGATGAAAGTTTCACGAATATTGCTTGTTCTTTGATGCCTTGCCTGCTAGCTCTTCTGTTGCAAGAGTACTCTTAAGTTCCTCATTTGTGAACATAATTTGAGAAAACTGTTTGGATTTTTGAAACCACCTTTTCTAAGAGGCAACTGCAGGGTTCAAACAATGTAACATTTGTTGCAATGTAACAATTGATTGTGCTTTAGTTAACAAATTAATTATTTTTTCCTTGCATTTTCTACTGTGTGTCAATAATTAATTTTTTGCCATTTTGTGAGTCTTTGCCGCAAATGTGGCAGAAACTGGTTTTTGCCATGCCGGTTTTAACCGGTTTCTACCAGCGGTTTTAACCATCTTGGCAGAAACTTGCCAACCCTGGTCCCTAGCGAGAAAAATGACAAAAATTCTGAAGAAAGGGCCCTTAATTTTACAATGAAGGATGCACAAATTCATCGGTCAGTTTGTCGATGATTCATACAGAACCTCAAAAATTATTTTTAAATTTAAATTACTTCCGCCCGTATCGAGAAACTATTTGAAATGAACTTATCACGCCGAACAATAGTTTCAACCTCTCGCTGTTGTGCCCCATTTGATTCAAAATTTACAAATGATCACGGTTGGGGCGTGAACGTTTTTAGAGAAAAAAAAATGCAAATGGATAAAAGAGATGTCACATGGAAAATTCAAAATGAAACTGGAATTTTATGCGTTTTGCTACAAAAGTACTTGTAGTGGGAAAAGAGACGATTCGGGAGACCTGCTTACGCCTATTGTGGGGCACTTTTCAAATTCAGTGACAACTCATTAGTTTGAGAATTCTGTCCTGAATCTTTTTGATGATGCTAAGTTGACGGTACATTGAGACAGTCTGTCCCATTTACGTCCTCTTGCAAAAGCCAAATGGTATAAAAACTGTCCAAACAATAAAGAGGTAAGCAAGATATGACATGTTCATGCTTCAGTACTGGATAAAAATTATTTTAAATGTTTATCCAGTTCATCGCTAGGTCAAAGTTTAAATTACAAAAACAAAAAATAAATAAATAAAATATATAAATAAAACACCTCTGTGGAGTATAGATATTTCTAACAATAGTCTATATATTTGAATGATTTTTAATTTAAGCTTTAAGAAAAAATGAATTTTAAAGACAAACACAGACGTTTATTTATAGTTCATTCATGCTATACCCAGAGTTGCCAAGCTTTTGAGGTTGCCAAAATAAATGCACCTTAATCGGAAAAAAAAATCATTATTTTGTGTCTCCTGGATTCTTTTCGGTTATTGTTATCAGTCGATTATTGTTATCCAATTATATTTGTCCCAAAGTGATCACATTAAGCGGCGCCCCTACTGTATATTATTTAAGATCCTTTTCCAGTAAATACCAAACACATTTTGTGAAGGAAGAGAACATGCTGATGGAGGGGGGAAAAAGCACTTAGAGCTGATTTAAATGTGAACTAATGGATGCACAGGACATAGGAAAGAGGGACTCACCATGATCCACCAGCCAGGTCATGCACAATGTGTTCAACTTTTCATCAAAGAACTCGACTCCCTGGAAGAAGAAAGAAACAAAGCGGAATGATTAGCAGTATTTTCAAAGATGGTACACAATCAAAAACGAATTCATTCCTCACTTCACGACTAACTACTTCAGTATTAAGTTAAAGTAGACGAAATTCACCACCAGCACTTTCGTGCTTATTAGCACTCATCAGCCCGGCATAGGAAGTGACTGAGCCGGAGGTGGGAAACCTCTCAAGGAAGCCGAGAGTGGCAAACAAACTGGTAGCTAATATAGAATTAGTGCAGATCAGACAAGTGACCAAAGCAATGGTTGGTTCAACTCTAAGATTAAAGGCAAGGTATGGTATTTTTAGTAAGTTACCGTTTTATCAGGGTTCGTACTCAATTTCAGAAATAAATTGAAGGGCTATCTAATAGGCTGTCATTAAATGATGTCACTTTTTTTTCAATATATTTGCCCCCTTCCCCCTTTATCACAAAGTGTCAAATTTCACCTAACTCTTCCTCTTGTCATGAGTCATATTTTTTTATAAACATATTGTTGCAATAACTGTGTGATGTCACTTTTTGTCACCCTCTCTCTTCCCCTTGTCACAACTTCATGAGCCCGTCTCCCCCTCAAGGCATGACTTCCCTTGTGGATGACTCTTTGTACAATATTATAACTGTGGTTTACTAAGCAAATAGTTCGTTTAACACAATCACTTAATGTAGTACATCTACTTATGTATTTTTAAATAATTAAAAAATAGTTAGACAACTTGACTTTTGCTGCTCAGAGTGTGGTGGAGGGAAAAGCAATAATCATAAAACTTGAAAAAATAGCCAAGCACCATTTAAGCCTGTTTTACTTCACTTAAGAAATGTCTTAGTCTTCTAATAAAATTCTCACCTTCAACTTTTATGAATTAACTATGATCGATTTAAATCACATCTTCATGAAAAAAGTAAATGCACGAAATGACTACATTAAAATCGCCCTCGTGACTAAGTTAGTTGTCGATCAAAGTGTCATAAGTTGCTGTCAATAGAAGAAGGTTATGTAGTCTTGAACTAAAAAAGGAGGAGTTTTGAAGGAGCTAAAACCAAAATGAAGGCGTTTGAAGGGCCCTTCAAAAACATTTCCTAAATGAAGGAGTATTGGAGGAGTTTTGAAGGAGCCTACGAACCCTGTTTATATATTTTTCATGTATTTCTGCCTTAGCCCTGGCTATAGGGCGGTAACTTACTGAATATACCACGACTTGCCTTCAATCTTCGAGTTGAACAGTACCATTGGCTACCCCGTTGGTTTGTCACTCTTGGCTTCCTCAAGACGTTTCCCACCTCCGTCTCAGTCACTTCCTATGCCGGGCCGATGAGTGCTGTCCTTAGCGGCGTGTTTAGTTTCTTTCGTCTTTCTCGGCGGTGGGTATTTGGCTTTCTTGCAGCAGAGAGGCTCCCCTGATCAATGTAGACAAAGAACGGGAGAACATATATAGGGTCCCTAATTGGCGATTCATTCATCATCCAACAACAGGGTTCATACTCAACTTTGAAAATCAAAAGTAAGGAGTTTTTAAGGAGTTTCGCAGGAGTTCATTTTATTTTTAAGGACTTGTTTCCTGGTTAAAGATGTATTTTTTAAAACTTATTTCAGAAAAACTATGTACAATCCTAATATTATTTATTTTTGTTTTCATACAAAACATTGAACGCACAAACATACTAAATTTATAGTAAAATATGCATTTACTGCATTTTCTTTGACGTGATCCGCCTCGGTATCAAATTCAAATACAAGGGGGGGGGGGGGAGGGGGTGTTACATAAAAGAATTTATAGAAGCAAAAAAAAAAAAAAAACCTTTAGCATGGTACTTTAACAAATGTACAAGATGTTATTTTACAAATAACTATCCGCATAATCGTCATAAATTTGGAAAAAAAATTCGGATGCAGAAAAGAAATTTGTCTAACGGGAAAAATCAGATTTCCGGTATTAACAGACGAATAAATAGCGGAATTTTTGGTAAAGTTAGGTACAACGTAATCACTTCTATCGGATTGGCGATAGAAAAACATCTTTAAGGTCATGTAGAATAAAAAAAAATAAGGAGTTCGTAAGGAAATAATAGCAAAATTCAGGAGTTTTAAAGGCCCTTATTTTCTTTTCTTAAAAAGCAGGAGTTTATAAGGAGTTTGTCAGGAGCGTACGAACCCTGAACAAGTTGAGCTAGTTTCATAGATTAGTGGTGGTGGTGTGTTAGAACTGCAAGTGTATGTAGTTTGTTTCCCAATAATTAACAATGTGATATCTATCACGTCTAACATTTTCACAGGTATTTTCTCATATTTTGTGCTATAGCAATGTATTAAGTAATAAAAATGTAATTCTGGCTAAGGGCGCTGTTTCATGTGTAGGAGGCTCTAACTACGTAAAAAAAAACCTATTTAAAATGTCGCAAGTAAGTTTTATGCGCTCTAATCGGGAAAATATTCGGTTTATAAGCATAGAATTCCACTTCCGCGGGAATTCAGTTATCTCGGTAAAAGTCTAGAACGAATAATCCACGATGAATGAGGCCTGACTGTAATCACCAGCTGTCCTGCTATGACAGTCTTTTGGCAGTCATCACGAATTTTTCTCCGTAATTCTTTGAGGAGCATTAAGCCATCCATGATAGAATCTTGCTTCACTAACAAATCGGAAAGATCGGAAAGTATTGTCTATGGGAATGGCTCAAAATTTTCAACAGGGGCCAATCCAGGATATTTTTCTCGCTACCTATTTTTGTGAAAGTATTGCATCATTCTATTTTTGTGAAAGTTTTTTTATCAGCATTGTTTTTGTGAAATTTTAGATGCATCCTAATTTTTGTAAAATAAGTAGTGGAACAAGTTGGAATTTTAGTTCGAAAAGTGTAAGTGTCATCTAGTATTATTTTTAACAGGTTTTTTTTTTGGGGGGAGGGGGAGTTGAAAATCTAAGAAGTACGAAAAATACCATCGTAATTTCAGCTTAATGGTCTATGTACTGTGTACAGTATAGGAAATTATGAGAAAAACGGTTCCTCAAAACAGATGTTTCAAGATTGCGATAATATTGCATAAATACACTTTGGTGAGAAACAGCTAAAAATTAGTTAAAATACTACAAAACAAAAAGGTTTCTATTTAAGCGATTGTTCACATAAACCTGCTTATAATTTTATTTTATGAGTATATTTTGTTTTAAACAGAGAAACAAATTTTATATTTTAAAATGCGAATTTTTGTGAAATTTTCGATGTTTTTGTGAAGCTACTGATTTTATTACTTGATTTTTGTGAAAGTACCGATTTCAAAACAAGATTTTTGTGAAGGTACCGAAAAACGGTAGCAAAATCAGCCTGTATTGGGCCCTGTTTGAATGTGAACTTGTTTGGTTGTGCTTCACAGACGTCGGCATCCTCGTTGGCTTTGGCTTCATTTGTCACTACTAAGAGTTCTTCTTCCAGTGAGTTCTGAACTGCGTGAGTTTAATAACTTTACTTCTGCAAAGAGCTCTGGAACCAATTGCATAAAATGTCTCCAGCGCCCTGAGCTCGATGATTAGCACGCCAAAATGCTGTCGATTACGCGTCATCTGCAACAGGGTTTAAGCTGGGTTCAAAAGTTCTTTAGCATAAAAGCTAAAATTAAGGGAAAAGTTTTAGCAAAATGCTAAAAAACGTTTACATTCTCATATCTTTCTAAATGCCTCTGTGTTTCATCTCCATTTTAAAATAATTGAAAATTTCTTCTATGATATCTTTAAAGCAATAAGTAGAGCACTTTTTTTTTTAAACATGAAATAAAAGTCTTGGAATATGCTTATCATTAAGAAAACATATGTTTGGTTTTTAGAAAATTGCACTCTCCTCCTCCTAATAATGCAGTTTTTGAAGGGACATAATTCTGGATAAGACAAAGTATTGAACTTGATTGTAATTTAAGCACCTTTGCCGAGATTTAAAGATTAAGTTGACTATCGCCATGCGTGCTTCCTGTCTTGGATTATAAGTTTCCTTCTTTTAAATTAACTTATTTTTTAGTTGAGCAAAAAAGCGAAAGTGCTTTGCTTTACTTTCGCGATTTAGATAGTGTTTTCGCATTTTGCGAAAAATGCGATCGTAGCAAAAACCCTGATCTGCAATCTCAAGAGGGGAATGTTTTATCTGTTTGCATTGCCGCATCAGCGCAAAACCGAAACTCATCCGCGTGAAATGAAATAAAGGTGTCAAATCATAAATCACGTAAAACGAGGGTCTACCGTCCACATAGCTGCCGACATGCCAGCTTAAAAAATCTTACATGGTGGCTATATTTCTACCCTTTTTTGACCATCATTAAAATTTCAAGCATTATAACATTTTCAAATCCTTACCTTGACTTAATGTGTGCTTTTATAAGCAAAAAAAAAAAAAATTAACATAAGTAAATAAACAAAAGTTGCCGACTCCACAGCTTTCAGAAATTATCTATCAAAACAATAGTTTTTTTGCCGATCTCAAAAGTGCCGGAAGTAAAAGAAAACTTCAACCGTCGGTAATTTATCGCAAAATTAAAATCAAAAGCCTAAAAATCATACAAATCTGCCATGAGCCCGTAAAAAAAACCCCGATCGGGGTTCGAAAAGATCATCCCGACTTCAAAATCATCCGATACTCCGATATATATCCGAATATTTCGACATATATATATATGTATGTGTATCTGATATTTTCGATCAGCACTTTAATAGTAAATACATCCTGAAGTTACTGCTATTTATTTTTTTACATTATAACTAGCATTCCTGTACCCGGCATTGCTCGGGTAATGGAATTAGCAGGGGTTAACAGTGCTCGGTGCACCTAGTTTCGAAAATCCCCTATAATAATTATTTATTACCTATAACTTTTTCTAATTTGGGGAGGATCCCGGGGTTCCTGGACTCCTTACATATATGCCTTTGCAAACACAGGCGATCCACAGTTTATTGATATAACTATGTTTAATCAAGAGCTTCTTTGTATACAACATTTTTAGTTTTTTTTTTCTGGTGCTAAAATTACTAAGCTGCTTGATGAACGGACTTTGGAGCAAGCTACATAACATTGGCCGTGTGAAAAAAAGTCTTGTCTTAAATCGGTCCCTGCTACTTTTAATGTCTGCCCTTGTGACTTATTAATGGTTATTGCAAAGCAAACTTTAACAGGAAACTGCACTCTACTAAATTCAAAAGGATAGTCCGCCTGTGATGATGTTCTTAAAAACTTCGTTTCTAGTTTTGAAAAAATGAAAGCAAAACACATTATGATTTGACTTGAGAAAAGCCTCGAAGAATCACGTGAGAAACAAAAACAATATCAAATTTATAGTTCGCTATCGATCAAAAGTTGAGATGAAGTACTGAATAATGATTTGATTGGAGGAAAGCCTTCGAAAATAAGGGATTTGAATTTCAATGACAGGTTTCGATTTCGCAGAAATTAATGGGTTTTAATTCATTTCTCCCGAACTAATTGAGATTTCAAAAAATCCTTTCTTAGTGGTTACTTTCGTAATCGTGCGGACATGCCTGCCAAATTTCAAGTCTGAAGCTTCAGCGGTTTTGGCTGTGCGTTGATATATATATATACAGTGCAGAACCTTTTATCCGGGAACCAAAAAACCGGAAAACCAGAAAACCGGCAACTTTTTCGTGATTTTCCCGCCATTTTTTTTAAATTAAGCATTTTTGGCAATTTTTGAAAAATTAACCTTTTTTTTTTTTTTTTTGAAATACCAAAAAGAATATATGTACGCTTTCTTAATAAACACCATATTAACTCACGTATAACTCGGGGAAATGTTTGCAAACACCAACTTCAAATGGTTATCCTTTAAGCGGAGCAATATTTCCTGTAACATTTTCTTGATAAAAAAGTACATTCGCATGTCTGAAATTTTCGTCTTTTATTTTGGCTGAAAGCTAAGAAAATGAATATTGTCGCATTCTAAAATGCAGTATTTTATTGAATGGCCTGTAATTAAAGGCGTTTAGCGTAAGTAACGTCGGAAAGTGCGGGAAACGCCGAAAACCAGATTCGCGAATTTTCCGGATAGTTAGTCGATCGTGAATTCTAGAAATCTATTAAACGCAAGACTAATAACTCTGCAAGAACTCATAAATCAAATTTATGTTGATATTAACGAAATGCAAAAGCATTAGTTATCAATAACTACCGTAATCGCAAACACTAAACCTTGACAGAAAATTTAAAAAAGAAAAATAAACACGATCATGAAAGCGACTTCTTTTATACACTATAGTAGAAAAATCGCACATTTAGGTTCGAAAACTTATTTTTTGCCCTTCCCTTCATTTTAAAACATCGAAAAGCGGTGGATTTTTTTTTTCTTTTCTTTTCAAACAGAATGTGAGGGTCTCAGGTATTATAAACAACGCAAGTTTTTTGGTGTTTAAATTATTCTCTCACCATTAGTTTTTAATATTTCGATATTTATAAGCATTTCTGAACTGTTTTCTTCTCATGTTAATATGCATAACAATTTGTTATAGTAATTTACGTTTCACAAACAATCGGCCAGTAGCGTTTTTAGAGATCCAGAAAACCGGGAAATTCAGATATCCGGGATAGCGATGGTCCCAAACTTCCCGGAAATTGGTTCTCTACTGTATATGTATATATATATATATGTTATCTCAGGACATTGATTTTTATATATTAAGATTATAATTGATAGGGAGAAAAAAGGTAAAATTTGCCGACCCGCGAGAGTCGGGACTCACCAGCTGTCCGGCCAGCAGGGGCATGTACTCGATGATGGCCAGGCGGACCCTCCACTTGGAGTCCTCGGCCAGCTCCACGATGGCCGGCAGCAGGGACTGGCTGAGCTGGGTGATGCCGATCACCTCGTTCACGCAGTCCAGGTTCGAGATGATGTTGAGCCGCA
Organism: Uloborus diversus; assembly: GCF_026930045.1. Taxonomy (NCBI): domain Eukaryota; kingdom Metazoa; phylum Arthropoda; class Arachnida; order Araneae; family Uloboridae; genus Uloborus; species Uloborus diversus. The sequence goes on from NW_026557876.1 coordinate 3,312,873, forward strand.
CGTCCGGGCACTCGTCCTTCAGCTGGGACAGGAACAGGGGCAGCAGGTGCTCCACGGTGCTGTCGAGACAAGACCCAGACTCCAGATTAGGGTTCCTCTCGTCATTCGTGTTAGAGACCGATTGCGCTCCGACACAGACTAATAATAGGAGCGGACCGAGCTTTCCCGGACTCGCCGATGAAAAATGTGGTTCATGGATACATCATGTGACTGGTGGGAGGCTTGGCGAACACTCTGGCGGCACGGTTGCTAGATTTGCAACATTATCCATAGTTTGGCACTCGACATGTATTTTAAGACGCAATGTGTTTTCATTATAATTTTTTTCCCCCAGGTGCAGAGATTGAACTGTTTTTCTTTTAGTTGTGCATTGTTTTGACATAAGTAATTAGTTTTTGATAACACAGTCTTCAGTAACTTTTATTTCATTCGGAACTGCTACGTCAGCGTTGGCGTGAACGTTTAACGCAAAAATGTACTCATCGGTATCTTAAATTGAAATTGCAGGTAAAAATCTTACCTTTTCGCCGATTCTTTTTGGGCGCTTGCATCTTCAATTGCTTAGAGAGTTATTGAAATTGACTAAATAAAATGCACACTACTATCTAAACGAAAAACTCACTCTATCAACAAAATATTTACAACTCAGAATAGCAAATTTACAAATCGGACTCCATAAGAGATGATTCTTCGTGTTCCATCAATTCCATTTATTTCAATTTCTCATTTATATTATTATCGTCTGCTACGATCCACGCCCGCTGTTGCTGGGATATCCACCGGTCACATGGTTTGGTTTATGAGCAGCAAAAAGGTTGCCATAGCTCAGTCTACTCTTATTATTAGTCTATGCGCTCCGAACTTGCCATCGACCCTACTGTTGCCAATACTGATAGCCACAAAATGTCTATTTGAGAAATATTCCCTCCAATTCATTTTCAAAGCTAAGTGTAAACTAAGTGTAAATGTTTTTACTCACTTGTGTTTATTTATTAATGAAAAAGCAGTTAATCTTGTCCCTTAAAGGACGCTTGTTTCAAATCGCGTATCAGAAAAACAACACGTAAACATCGGAACGAGCGGAGGTGTGACGCAATCTCCCGATGACTCCGCGGCAAATCGATTGTTCTGGAAAGATCCAGATTGGCTCTTACGTAAGCATATCCAGAGTGACATGCATTGAGTGCGCTGTATGATATAAGCAGGGGGGAATGAGAAGGAAATCACGCTTCTGCTCGCGTTTCTCATTTCCCACTGACGATAGTCATATTTTTTAAGAGGATCGTTCGCGGTTGAAGCAACGTCCGGAACTTAGGAGATGGCTGATAGGATTTCACCATGAGAGTTAGGGACTTAAAATTTTTTGAAACATTTTAGAATAATTCTTGTTAGGGTGTCAAATATTTTTTTTTGGAAAGATGTTCCTTTGGAACATGAAGATTGATTTGAGTAATGAAATTTCTGTTACTTGTTTATACCATTTACTGAAGTTATTTATTATTTCAGTTGTTAATTATTAGATTTATAAATAAAATGATCTAGCCTTTCAATTTGAGTTCTGACATTTCATTCACTAGACAGCTACAGAAATGTGAAATAGAAAGGCATCTGCTAGACTCATGGTGTTTACCTTCCTTATGGGAGTTAGACAAAAATTGTTAGGTCAACAAATATTTTGCACTGTGAATGGCCATTTCATCATTCGTGATGTCGTCGGCAGAAGCCGTAAACAATGAAAGCGCTCCGATTTGAGTATTTTTTTTTTTTAAATATTAAACGTAAACTAATTTATCAAAAAGTGGTCGGATCCTATGTTTTTAAGCACGCTCCTTCAGAAAAAAATACTTTTAAAATTTCGGAAACGACCCTATTTAAAGGGGTGTGACCCGAATTAAATTTTCAAGTTAATAAACAGACTGAATAAAGAGTTCTATACTTAAAAAAAAATTATACACTATTAAGGGCTCATAGCAATTGGAAAAAAATACATAGGAGTTTAGGAGTTTGATAGCAAAAAATATACAAGAGTTTATAAACATAGGAGTTTGGTAGAAAAATATATAAGAATTTCAAAAAAGTATAGCGTCTAGTATGTATGCGTAAAAAAAAGTGCCAGTATAAATACAATTGTACAATGCATGAAGTCATAGCAATGTGAAGAGTCACAGATGCGAGAGCAAATGAATTTTTGAATCCACGGTCGCTTACAGGAATCGTGTTTTGTCAGTTTTAATTCGACTAAGCAAAATTGTGTGTGCATGTTTTTCATTTTTTTAAAAGTGGAATTCCACATTATTTCAGAGAACTTTGTCAAATTTTTGGTTAAACGAGATATTATTAGAAGTATACAGCACACTCGAAATATCCATTCTTTGATAATTTTTTTAAAAATATCACAAAACAGTATGAAAAAGCAATTACAAAATCCATATTTCAATTTGCGTGCTTCGAAAAATGCATCTCTTATTGATTGATGAAACTAGGTAATAATTAATTTGGGCATTTTTTTTCACCGTCATAAATCTACCCATAGTCTGTATCGGTACCTCATTGCTTCAATGCTAAAATTAACGATGAAAAATCAACTCCATGTCTCTCGCATCTCACTGGTTTTGTCGGACGTATGAGAAAATCGTTTCAAAAAGTGTGCAACCCTCTGCCTTCCCTTCGTTTCATTATTTACACAGGGGCCAATCCAGGATTTTTTCTTGCTACCTATTTTTGTGAAAGTATCGCATCATTCTATTTTTGTGAAAGTTTTTTTTTTATCGGCATTGTTTTTGTGAAATTTTAGGCACATCCTAATTTTTGTAAAAGAAGTAGTGGAACAAGTGAAATTTTAGTGCGAAAAGTGTAAATGTCATCTAGTATTTTTAACAGGTTTTTTTTTTTTGGGGGGGGGGGGGAGCTGAAAACCCAAGAAGTACGAAAAATACATCGTAATTTCAGCTTAATGGTCTATGTACTGTGTACAATATAGGAAATGATGAGAAAAACGGTTCCTCAAAACAGATGTTTAAAGATTGCGATAATATTGCATAAATACACTTTGGTGAGAAACGGCTAAAAATTAGTTAAAATACTACAAAAAGGTTTCTATTTAAGCGATTGTTCATATAAACCTGCTTATACTTTTATTTTATGAGTATATTTTGTTTAAAACACAGAAACAAATTTTATATTTTAAAATGCGAATTTTTGTGAAATTTTCGATGTTTTTGTGAAGCTACTGATTTTATTACTTGATTTTTGTGAAAGGACCGATTTCAAAATAAAATTTTTTGTGAAGGTACCGAAAAACGGTAGCAAAATCAGCCTGTATTGGGCCCTGTTACAGGAAAAAAAATTTTTTTTTTACTATACAAAGCCAAAGAGAAAAATTACTGCGCTAATGCATGAAGTTTGTGGGAAATGGTCAGTCTCATATGCTTGATTCATTTAAGCTGATTCAAATATTCTGCAATTTTTTAATGTTAAAACTGGATTTCGTTTCGTTTTTGAAGAATCGATTCATTAACGTGGCCGATTCAATCACACAGCGCTCACTGTAACAGCAGTATCCGTAACTTACAGATAATGTGTGTATATATATGTACAAACACGTATAAAGGGTGAATTTGACCTAATCTGTCAAACAAAAAGGGGTGTTAGAAGAGCCCAAGTGGAGCATAGAACCATCCATTATCCTATCCAATTTGCAACCGTAATCAAGAAGATAGAAAAAAAAAATGATCCCAAAAAAAAATTTCTGAGATGAAGATCGATTTCTGAAATTCTTGGAAAATCTACCCACAAAATAAGTACATATTTGAAAAAGCAGACTTAATCGTATAAAACACTTTTCTCATCCAGATAATTGCATTTTTCAGCAAGCTACAAGCTTTGAAACATTTGAAGTGCTCAAAGCTGAATTGGTATCGAAATCTGTACACGGCGTTTTCAAAAACGATCGTTTGAGCTACAGCCGGCCATTTGAACCACATGTAAGATTATATGTGACAAAATTAAAAAGCTTTTAAAAATCTTTACAGCAGTACACTTAGAGTTAACATGTTACACTATTGAAATTAAAGTAAACTCATTCAAAGAAAAATAATTAATTGAAAACAAGATAACGTTGAAAATAAAACCATCTACATTTTGTACGTTTCATTAAAATAATCAAACCAGGGTTGGCAAGTTTCTGCCGAGGTGGTTAAAACCACTGGTAGAAACCAGCATGGCAGAAACTGGCAAAAACTCACAAAATGACAAAAAATTAATTACTGACATACAATAGAAAATGCATGGAAAAACATAATTAGTTGTTAACTCCAAAGCACACTTTAATTACAATACCTTCACACTTAAAACTTAAATGCGACATTGTTTTAACCCTGCAGTTGCCTCTTAGAAAAGGTGTTTTCTTTAATCTAAACAGTTTCTCAATTTAATGTGCACAAATAAGAAATTTTAGAATATTCTTGCAACAGAAGAGCTAGCAGGCAATGCATCAAGGAACAAGCAATGTTTGTGAAACTTTTATCTATTGCATATTTTTCTAAATTGGTAGTAACTGGGGCAATCATAAAAATTTGACGGGAAAAATAAGTTTCGAGAAATAGGGCCAATTTATTTTGTAAAGCTGTGGCATAGGGACAATCTACGTTAATACTGGCAAGTAAAATTCTGGCACTTTCTTCTTGAAGCACATGATAATTTCAATCCCAAGCAACTTAGATGAAGCTTATTTGCGAGCACATTGCAAACAGTAATGCCTGTTTAATTCTGTATGTCACTCCTCTTTCCTGAGCACCCGTATTATTTCTCGTCCTTTGTTATATGAATCCAAATTTTTAGAGCCTCTGCAATTGAAAAGTGACCTTTCTGAACTAAAGCAAGGGCACTAGCATAGGATTTTATTTTTTTAAATGATGAAATTAAGTTTAATTTTTTAGTTAACTTAAACAAATATCACTCAGTAATTACTTTAGTTAAAAGACGCTTTTCAGTTTTTGTCAGTTTCTGCCGGTTTTTACCGGTTATAACTAGTTTCTGCCACCGGTTCGGCAAAAACTAGTTTCTGCCGGCAGAAAGCCAACCCTGCATCAAACACAAGATGTAAGAGTGCACAGTACAGGGCAGAATATGCAGCAATGTTTTTGCAGTTCAATGCATTTTTTCAACCCCCTTCCCAATACCAGGGGTGATTGTGAGTTCATCAAAAAATACCTGTAAGTTTCAAAGCGAGAACGGGAGGGGGGGGGGGTAATCTTTGGCCCCCATTACTTAAGTGCACCTTTGCCACAGTTATAAATAGTTCTGAGTCAAAATATTGCGTGCACATTTAATTAAATTTTCAATGGATTACAAAGTTACTTTTGAGCTGGTGTTATACAAATTATCTTCACATTTGTCCATCTTAAGGGATAGGTGTCCATCTTAAGGCTCTTGCAGGTATATTTGATGAGTATTATATAATAATAAAAAAAAATTGTGGAGGTGGGAGATAAAAGCATAACAGAAAAAAAAAACATAATTCCGGTATTTTCGGACATGAAAATACCGGAAATTCGGTAAAATACCGGAACACAATCACCCCTGCAATACGTATGAAATTTGAGGAAACACTTTCCTCCTCCTAAACTGGTTCCCCCCCCCCCCCCTCCATCCACTACTAAATGTACTTGAACTTTGGAGAGTGTGAGCTGATGGTAGTTTTAGAAAAGTAGAGAGAGAGACTTACTTCTGCTTCCCCAGGATGGGGGAGAGCCCCATGATGACGGACGCCAGAGCGGACTTGACGTGCTGGTTGGCGTCCGCAACCAGCTCCTTGACGCACGGCAAGACGTTGCCCATGATCACCGACTCCTGGATGTCTCCGGGCAGGTTCTGGCAGAAGTCTGGAAGAGCAAAGTCGGGAGACCGTTACAAAAGTGCCGCCCACTCGGGGAAATTTCCCAGTCTAGAAATTCAAAAAATATCTTTTATCCCCCCTCCTTCACATTCTCAAAAGTTTGGACCTTTTGGGAATGAGTTTTACGAAAATCCAAATTATTATTGGAGTTACAGTTGATTTTGTTGGAATAAGACTGCAAACTTCGAGCGCGTTTTTCTCGAAACTCGTTTTTTCGATACGGATGACGAGATGTCTCGAGTTGTAATTCACCGATTTACTTGAAACTTGGTTTCAGACATTTTTAGCACCATCAAAATGGTCTCCACATAGGGTTTTTTGTCATTTTTGAATTTATTATTTTTTAAAAAATACCGAAGTTCAAAAAAGGAGCCAAGAAATAAACTTTTTTTCCTTCAAAAAGACGCCATTTTCTGAAAGTTTTTTTTTTTTTTTCTATTTACAAATCAGCTACGTCCATGCAATTCTACATCCTTGTTTAATAAGAATTAACCTTAACTTTATGTTTCAGATCACCTGGAGGATTGGAATTACGTCGACCGTGCAACCCTTTTTTTACATTTTTTTTGCCAGCCTCCACCAACTATAATCTTGAATTTATTTCATTTATAAAGCTTAATTTATAAGCTTAATCCATCCTGGCCTTTTCCTTAATCATCGTGCAGAGTAGTAATGAAATGTTTTCAAGAAAAATGGAATACGTTTTTAACCGAAACTAAAGGGTTACAACTAAAAGTGCGGGCAGGTGTCATTTTGACCCTTTTGAGAAAAAAAGAATTGCAAATGCATTTAGTGATGCTGAAACAGAGCAGAAACTCATTAAAGTCTCTAAGGACGAATCATTTTAAGAACTTGAAGCATTTACATAAAAAGAAACATTAGCCTCCAGCTCCTGAAATGCAACTGAAACAGCGCTGATTTTTTGAAGGGCATTTTAACTCTTTTTTCAAACAACGCACCATGTAAGATAAATAAATACCTTTGTGCTGAACAGTAAAGTAAGACAAAACAACGTTAGAAGAAGCACAAATTTGCAAATTACAGCAGACACGTGTTTCGGCGTTACAGGGAACGCCTTTTTCAATGCAAAAAATAATGAGCTTCCGACATGTCGGACGTCTTTTCATCCATAAGCTCATTATTTTTTGCATTGAAAAAGGCGTTCCCTGTAACGCCGAAACACGTGTCTGCTGTAATTTACAAATTTGTGCTTCTTCTAACGTTGTTTTGTCTTACTTTAACACACTATGTATTTTTCAAACAATGCACAATGTACCCTGAAAATCTGTGTTTTTTTAAAAATAAACTGCATTTATTATCATCATCATCATCATAGTTGGCTCGACAGCCCAGGGTGGGCCAAGGCCTTCCTTTGGAGAATCTTCCAAGACGTCCTACTTTTTGCCTGGGTTTTCCAATTTTTAACTTTGAGAATATCGAAGTCAGATTCAACAGAATCCAACCATCTCATTTTTGGTCGTCCCCTTCCTCGAATTGTCACAGGTTTTGCAGCAAAAACTTTTTTAACTGGGTTTTCTTCGTTCATTCGAGAGACATGGGCCGCCCAGTTCATTCTCCTAATTTTTATGCTTTTTATTATGTCAGGTTCTGTAAACAATCTGTAAATTTCAAAATTGAATCGTCGTCTCCAGACACCGTTCTCATTGATGCCTCCAAAAATGCTTCTTAAAACCTTTCTCTCAAAAATTAATATCTTGTGCTCTCCGGTTTTAGTCAAAGGCCATGTTCCAGAAGCATAACTTAGAACTGGCCTAATAAGAGTCTTATAAACCAAGATCTTTGTTTTTCTTGAAATCAAAGACGATCTGAAGATGGGGCGTAGTCCAAAAAAGGCCTTGTTTGCCAACGTTATTCGGTTCTGTATTTCTGAGATTGTGTCATTTTTGTTGTTAACACAGGACCCAAGGTACGTAAAACTGCTAACGATTTCAAATGAATGAGTACCAATTTCTAAACATGTGTTCCTGTCATTTGGCGGAATTTTTTGTACAGGCAGCATTTATTATAAACATGTTTATTTTAAACTAATTTTTACAAATATTCGACGTCATGTAGGCAACCACGCAGATCTCTTCTCGTGGGTCAAAATGAACCCCCCACCGTATTTCTAGGTATCAATTCCAACGTTAAAAGCTTCCCCGTGCCCGGACCACGACCTACCTTTGACCTTGTGGGCGGCGGCCGCCCGGACTTCCGCCTCGCAGTCCTTGAGCAGGTTCTGGAATGCGGGCACCAGGTCCGTCTTGGTGATCTCGGGGCCCACGGCCTTCTGGATCTGAAAGGACAAGGACACGAGGAGTGCGCCGATTAGACCATTGTCATCGCAGGAAAAAAGAAAAAAAAATTTGTTGAAATTCCTTTTGCTTAAAAGAAATACCAACGCCGATTGAACTTAAGCCTGTGAGCGTAAAGTGTAGTGAAATTTAGACTTACTACACCGCTAGTAGAAGTGAACTTGCAAAAAAAAAAATGTCCACAGCCTGAAGTTGGAGAAAAAGAAAAACACGTGAAGCATTTCTCCTCATGGAAAATCTGTATTTATTATCCTCAAAGGATTTCTAAAGTTGACGAACAACATCTTCATTGATATTTAAAAAACATTTAGAAAAATAGACAAATATTAGCCGCTATGATACAACGAAACATTAAGTTTACAAACATGCTGATTCCAAGGAATATGAGGCATTACCGTAATACACAAAAATTGGCCTAAAGGCGTTTTATAACTTTAAAATTGACATCACGTTGTATAACGCCCTGCCAGGAGTAAAGAGCACTGGCAGACATCATGAAATCACGGCTATGTGAGGTGAGAGAGAGAGAGCGAAAAAGATCGCTCAAAGTATTTAAAGTCTTCACATGGCTTTCAAATTAAGAATATGCAAAACACAAGATATGTTGCCAATGCAAGAAAGTTAAAGATGTGTTGCCAATCAAAAAGTAACTCAATCTACAAAAAAACTCTCGCGGTTATAAGATACAATGAACTGGTGACTCGGTTCACCCAAAAGTTCATTCACTTGACTGAGTCATTGCAACCGATCGCACACATGACGTCACAACGTGATGCAATGTTTACGTCTAAAAAGGATTGGTTCTGCATGATGCAAAAACGTATTTTTTGTTGAATGTAATCGCTTTCTCCATTGGTTTAAAAGAAAGAACTGTGCTTATTTCTTATTGGAAGAGACATTTGCAGCTTTCCACGGAGTTCGCAAAATCTCTTCTTTAATCCACCATCGGACTTTGGAGAAAGCTTATTGCTATTTAAGAAACATCATTGGATACTGAAAATCTGCCCTCTATTCTATTTAAAGAGCCGCAGTCTGTTTATCAGGGTCTTCACTACCTTCTCTATGTCTTGCTGTACGTGTGTCCCCATGTTTCGTATTAAACGTATTTGTTTATGTTCAGCTGTCTGAATCTCTGCTTTACACAACCTTTCAACATTTTTAATGATTTTTTTTTTCAAATTAAGCGATTCTTTCACTTTTTGTGAAAGTTTAAATGAAAAATCTAACAAAGCCATCGGCCGAAATTGCTTTTTCGTACGACAAGAAACTATACGGAATGAATGTACGAGGCATATCTGGAAAGTAAGTACCGTTTCGTTCTAACGCCGCTGCGGCGCTGCTGTCGGCGCTCAGCGCATGCCTACTCGTTTCTGATAGACATCGGTAAACGATATTTATCCGCGTTCTCATTCCTGATGTAATGTGATATAAAATTAACTTTATTCAAATTAGATTAACTTCTCGACTCTTTCGGCACGTGTAAAGTTTCAGTTTTAGGTTGGCATCCTTTGATGCCCAATCATATGCAAATGAGGCAAGTATAAATAGTGAACGATTCCAATCGTTCTCTCTCTCTTTTCTTTTGAGTTCGTCAGCCTCTCGTGAGTTAGGTCCGGTAGGTGTTGGGGAGTTGCAAACTCCGCCTCCACTTATGGCCAGGGTTTATTCTTATAAACTTATTTTTGTTAGTTTATTCATTTTAGTTTCTATGGACCAATACATTTTTGGTAAGATTTTAAACAAGTTTCCAATGTTCATTTCTTCACATTAACATTTGATTTTGCACCTTCCACTGTGTGATATTATCTCTGCTTGTATAAGCATGTAACATTGTTGACTGACTTACGAAATTTAGCCCTTCGGCTTTTCGTTTAAACATCGTAAGTTATCAGTTTCCTCTGTTCATCGGCTACAAACTCGCGCCATTACGGTTGATTTGTCTTGTGTTTTGCTTTCACTGTGGCCGTATATAATATTTAACCCTAGAACACTAGTGTACGTAAAATTTACGTACAAGCCTTCTATATTGGCTGCTTTCTCCCCTTTTTTTTCCATCAATGAAGTCGTCCGAGTAGAAGTGCTTCGAGTGATGACTTAGCTGCCTGCCACGTGGCTTAGCTTCATCGTCTATTATTTAGTCCACACGCTTGTTTTTCTAGAGGTCACACGTAAATTTTACGTGTCTCTAGTAATACATGTGCAGTATTTTACACGTATATTTAACGTATTGCTAGCGATAACGTCTATTTTATAGTTATTAAAAATTTTATAACAACATTATTCGCAGCATTTTCATTTCGTTTTTGCATCAGTATGAATCGGCAATCTCCATCGTCAAGATTGCAGCTTATGCTAAAGCTTCAGCAGCAGCTATGTGAAAATTAGCAACATCAACGTCTGAGCACCCAAAATCGATCAAGGTTTAGAACAAGATATACAGAATATAGAAATTGCACAATATCGGCAAGGACGAAGAACCTGACTGCAGCTTTTGCAACTATAAAAAAAAAGAGGAGGACAACTAATTACTGCATGTGTGGCAAGACAATTTGTGGGCTGCATCAAAATAAATTTTTTCCAAGTTGCATTTAGACAATTTATCTGCATTAATTAGACGTTTTATTATTTTTCCTTTATCTTTTATACACCTATTCTTTTTTCTTATTCTTTTACCATCTTTAAGCTTATACTATGTATAACTAGTGTTGGTTTATAATATATCCATAATGCAAATTGTTATTTTCATAATATTTCTTAATACTATACATTTTATACATTTAATATTTTTTGAGCTGTTTGTATAATTGTTAGCTTTTTTTTTACAAACGTTAGTAAATAAAATACATTTTGTAAGAACACGTAAATTTTACGTATTTCTAGCAATAACAGCCTATTTAAACACGCTAGTGTTCTAGGGTTAAAAAAAATCGATGATCCCGCAGACTGTGAAATTCATTCTGTGATCCAATTTTTGAATGCAAACGTAGAGGAATGCTCAGTGAAGGAATTGTGTTGCTGCACGACGATGCTCGGCCCCATTCTGCTCGTGACACTCGAAGCCTAATTGAACGGTTCGGTCGGGAGCGGTTTAATCGCCCGCCGTACGGCCCAGACTCGGCACCCTCTGATTTCCACTTGTTCCTGCACATGAAACGAGAGCTTGGAGGTAGGCGCTTTGCTTGTGATGACGACGCAAAAAACGCTGTAAATTTTGATAGACATCGGTAAACGATATTTAACCGTGTTCTCATTCCTAATGTAATGTGATATAGAATTTACTTTATTCAAATTAGATTAACTTCTCAACTCTTTCGGGCACGTGTAAAGTTTCAGTTTTAGGTTGGCATCCTTTGATGCCCAATCATATGCAAACGAGGCAAGTATAAATAGTGAACGATTCCAATCGTTCTCTCTCTCTTCTTTTGTGTTCGTCAGCCTCTTGTGAGTTAGGTGCGATAGGTGTTGCGAACTCCGCCTCCACTTATGGCCAGGGTTTATTCTCAAGAACTTATTTTTGTTAGTTTATTTATTTTAGTTACTGTGAACCAATAAACTTTTGGTAAGATTTTTACAAGTTTCCAATGTTCATTTCTTCACATTAACATTTGATTCTGCAACTTCCACTGTGTGGTATTATCTCTGCTTGTATAAGCATGTAACATTGTTGACTGACTTACGAAATTTAGCCCTTCGGCTTTTCGTTTAAACATCGTAAGTTATCAAATTTATGGCTCTCTTCATTGGCGGCAAGTTTCTTTGAGGCAGGTATAAATAAGCTGGTGAGCCGCTACGAAAAGTGCCTCAACAATGGTGGAAACTGTGTCGAAAAATAATTTAAGGTCTTTCATGTAAACATTAAATAATCTTTAAAAAAAAAATTTATAGCTTGTTTTTCAAAACGGTACTTACTTTCCGTATACGCCTCGTATACACCTGACAGGTAGTTTCAAACACCAGCCCTTCGTGCAGAGCCTGATCATGGTAGGGATACTAACAACCTGCCCATTTTTTTTTTAGAAAAAACAAACCGACATGCATATGGTCTGTTGAGAATATTAAATGATTATCATGCCGTGGATCGAAAACACATTTATTAATGTTGAAGAAACTATCTCATACCTGCCAACCTCCGAGAAAAAAAATCCGGAAGATTTTTTTATTTTTATCCACAAGATTTTAACGCAAAACAAAATCAAACAGGACCCCTACCCTCTTTACATTTAACAATATATTAGTTATGAATTTCATATCAATTGAAATTACTTTCGTTTAGTAAATATTACTTTTATTGCTTTCTTTAAAAGTTTGGAAATAACATTTCTTACTCATCTTGAAAAAAGAACGAAGCAAAAACGGCTGGAATTGAGAGAACGAGAAGATAATCGGCGCCGAAATTGTGCCCCTAGTTGCCAGGCGCGACGCTCGCTTTGATTGGATCCCGATGAAGTCATGCGCCGTATCACTCAGTGACGTCATAATCTTGCCTCGCTTCTTCTGGTGCCATTCTCCTACGGCAACCTTTCCTCGGCTACTTGGCCTAAAATGCGGTGCCGCGTTCCACAAAAGTATCGTTAGCGCCAAAATTGGCGAAATAATTATTTTTCCTACAAAGCATGAAAAATCCGGAAGATTTTGCTCATAACCGGAAAAACAGAAAAGGACATAAAAATCCGTAAAACTTCCGGGAAATCCGGAAGGGTTGGCAGGTATGCTATCTACATAAACAATGACAAAATATGTATCACTTAATAACCAAAGAACCAAAGCAGAGTAAGCACACAGAATATTTATAGTTTTAGTCCGGGATTAGTAAGTTAACCAATTAATATGCTTCTAATGTAAAACAACCAATGAGAAATAAATAAATAAAATATAGACAAAAGAAAAGGATTAACTTAAGAAAACTGAGGACCTCAGAGAGAGCTTCAAGTAACCAAGCCTTGACCGATAGCAAAACGTTATTTATCCAAGTTTGCTTTAACCAATTAAAGTGCGATTATAGATATTTCAACATGGTCAAAAGAGGTCAAGGGAAATTCAAACTAAAATTGGTATTTTAAACAAAACAAGCGACTATTAGAGAGGAAAAGCAGGGGTCTGGCCAGCAGGGTTCGTACTCAATTTCAGAAATTAAATAAAGGAGTTTTGAAAGAGTAAATTGAGATTTTGAAGTTGTAGTTTTGAGCAATCCTAATAAATTTTGTCACTTTTTTTTTTTCAACAGATTTGAACCCCTTTCCCCTTCATCACACTTTACCTTTCTCCTTCCCCTGTCACATGTATTACTTTTCATAAACATATTGTTATAACTGTGTGATGTCACTTTCTGGCACCCTCTCTTTCCCTTGTCATAATTTCATGAGCCCGCCTTCCCTCAAGGCATGACATCCCTTGTGGATGACTCTTTTTACAATGTCAAAACTGCAAATTAATAAACAATCGCTTTTTCAACAAAATCACTTAATATAGTATATCTACTAACTTATTTTTTTAATACTTAAGTATTAAACAAACTGACTTTTGCTACTGAGAGTGTGGTGGGAGTTAAAAGCAATAATCATAATTCTTGACAAAATAGCCAAGCACCATTTAAGCCCAATTTAATTCACTTATGAAATGTCTTAGTCATCTAATAATATTTCCACAATCAACTTTTATGACTTCTATACCCAATTTGTAAATCACATCTTTATGAAAAAAATAAAAATACGAAATTACTACATTAAAATCGCTCTTATACCTTCGTCCGCGTGACGAAGTTAAGTTGTCGATCGAAGTATTTTAAATTACTGTCATAGAGGATGATTATGTAAACTTGATTTAAAAAAGAAGGAGCTTTGAAGGAGTAAAAACCAAAATGAAGGAGTTTGAAGGGCCCTTCAAATTTTTTTCTAAAATGAAGGAGTATTGGAGGAGTTTTGAAGGAGCGTACCAACCCTGGCCAGGAATATCTGGGTCTGTTAACGGACCCCTTCACAAAAATCCGATCAACCAAAACGGACCTTTCACAAATTGTTTATTGAAAAAGCACATCTAAAAGCAAATTAACACATATTTCCGTGTATTAAACTGATAATTTTTGGAACCTTTTTAAATGTCAAATTAGAGGGATCAGCTTATACAAAATCTGCTAATTTTGCAAAGAAAAAAATCGGCACTCTTGTACAGCGAATTAGCAACAGTGTTGTAAACTTTTCTGAAAAGGCGTTGGTACGCACTTTCCTCCCCCCCCCAAAAAAAAATGAATTTAGAACTCAAAGGGATAGTTAGGGTGGGGGAAAAATATGATCGTTTCAGATAAGATTACCAACTTCAAAATTATCGCCACTTAGCACCTCTGGCGTTAAACCTTTATAATGACATGATTAGAAAATATTCTCATCATTTTACCAGCTTGTCAATATTTGCGTTTTTACGGTGTGGTGCGGTGCGATGTTTAACTTATTTTGGGAGAAAATTAAATGGGTTTGATTTTTCGATGCTAACAAGGATGATTAACTTTAAACAAACTCTTTTAAGTACCGTTTTTTTTTCTTTAGATGTCTACATTTTGAAAAATTCAATCTTTTAACATCTGATATGAGAATCATATTTTGTTATTTTTCAAGCCAACTTCGCTTTATTAGGATGCAAATAAATGAAAAGCCTCTTTATTTCTGTTAAAACGCTCATTTCAAGTTTTTAAAGCACAATTCCATTTTCTTTTACGATTCAAAAATTAAAATGCTGAATAGATGGATTAATTCGTTTTTTTTTTTTTTTTTGCTTCAACTGCGTCCACAGATATTAATGATATGTTTATCATAGGACGCTAAAATGCAATTTTAAAATAATTTTATCAAAAATATTTTTTTTACAAGCCGTTTTTATACTTTCCATGCCTTCACTTTGAGGATTGTGATCTCTTTGCATCCGTGATGGGAATCCTATTTTTCGATGCTTAAGTACACTTTGTCATGAGGTAAACAAATAAAATCTCTCTTTACTTTTGTTAAAATCACGGAATTTTTAAGTTTTAAACGAAATTCTGTGCTTTTTAAGTGTCTTGGGTCAAAAAGTTAAATACTGAACCCTTCTCTGAATTTGAATTCTTTTGTTATTTTAAATACTGTACAGAAATCAAATATTTATAGAAAAATTTAACATAATATAGAATGGTGGATAAATAGATACTTAAGAGAACGATGACCCCCCTCCTCCCTTCCGCCAAATACTAGAAAAGCACTCCAGAATGATATCCTCAACAAAGAGGAAAACACTCAAGTTTAAATGAATTAGTTTGGCAATCTCTAAATTCTAAAATTTCGTTTTGACAAATTCTTTTTTTTTTGGCAAAATTATTTGACTTTTCGCAGAATTATTTTATTTTTCACAAAAAACGGACCCTGTGAAAAATCCTGCACAAACCCCTGAAAAGGGAGCGAGCTCCGAGTTCAACTATTTATCTGTCTTGCCTTGAAGTAGTGAATCCGAACGGTGTGCAGCGATGATCGAAAGGTCACCGTATATCTATGCAACACAGTACACAGTGGCTACACTACTAATTATCTCCAAAAAATTAATTTGAGATGAAACCAAAAACAGAGTTTCTGTTTGTCCCTTGGAAATATTTTTTAAAATTTTGAGAATTACACTCGCTACTAAACATGTTGGAAAGAATTTAGCTAGAGGCAGTACAGTGAAACCTATGTCATTCTGCGCCTGAAAATAGCCGTCAACTTACAAGGGAAGTCAACTTTACAGGTTTTACTGCACATAAATCTCCTGAGAACCAATCAATGAGAACCGATTAAAAGATTCTACATATTCGTTTGTAAAGAAGATAAATACTAGGGGTGCTCTGTATGTTGAAACATCTAGAATCGTTGAAGCAAAAAAATAAAACTATACAACCAATTTAACTCTTAGAAGAGCCCAGTATTTTGTTTCAAACTTTTTAAATTTATGATTTTAATGAAAATAAAAAGGAATTTTATTTGTTTGCCTCTCAACAAAGCATAGTAAAATTCAAAAATGAGAAAAATTCGAATCCCATAGCGGATGCAAAAAGATTGGATTCCGCACACAAAATAAAAAATAAGGAAAATAAAAGGAATTTCCACAGACTCACCTCGTTGAACTTGTCTGCCACCATGTACCTCACCCTCCAGCTCTTGTCCTCCGCTGCCTGCCTCAGCACCCCCATCACGTACTGCTCCACGTCCTCCGAGGGGAGGAGCTCCGAGAGGGGGACGCAAGCCTCCACAGCCAGGAGGCGAACCGAGTCCTGGAAAATTTGGGAAACTGAAGTCCTAACACACAATACACCCTTCACTGGATTTAAAAATGCACGATAAAATCGCTATCATCCAAAGTGTTTCACACATTCAAATAATTTTATTTTCATGATGTTCGATTGAATGTAGATAAATGCACTCATTTTAACTTATCATGCGAAAAAAATATTTTTTTAAGAAACACTCATAGTTCCTCTTCCTTCAAATGAAATAGTACCATCGGAGGTCACCAAAACACGACTCATCAAAACCGGATTTTCGGATTGATGCTATTCACTTCTTTAGATCCACACTGCTTAAATTGAAATTGTAGGTAAAAATCTTACCGTTTGCCGATTCTTTTCGGGCGCTTGCATCTTTAATTGCTTAGAGAGTTATTGAAATTGAATAAAGAAAATGCACAGTACTATCGAAACGAAAAACTCACTATATTAACAAAACATTTACAACTTAGAATAACAAATTTACAAATTGGACTCCATAAAAGATCATTATTCCGCGGTCCATCAATTCTATTTATTTCTCGCGGGCGTAGATCGTCTGAAGACGATCAATGCCCGCTGTTGCTAGAATATCCACCAGTCACATGGTTTGGTTTATGAGCAGCAAAAGGCTTGCCATAGCTCGGTCTATTCTTATTATTAGTCCATGCATAAAGTGCCAGTAAGTAATGAGAAACGGTATCGGCCAGCAATTATTGATAGAGAGTTTGTTTTAGTCTATTTCATTTGGGCATCAGTCACGAAAACGAGCACAGTCGATTATTATCGGAGGATTATGTTTCAAATAGGCAAACACGAAGACGACGAATCCATCGACACCCCGGTTCGACGGTCCGTTCGCCGTCGTCCGGGAGAAGTAACATAGATGCATACACAGATACATACGCTCGGTTTTTAACAGCATACTTGCCAATCTTCTAAGGAAAAAAAACAGGAGATTTTACTAGAGGTATATAGGTGATTCACCATCGACATATCCTCGCTAAGGCCCCTACATATACGAGCGCATCAGCTTAAGATCAGCCTTTTTGGATCGGAGTGCGTGTTTGAGTGGTTGTCTTTTCTGGCGAGTCATCACGTTTGGTGATTGTTCGCTGCGAGCGATTATTAGCGGCACGTGAATTGTTTATTACATAAAATATTATTTTCATCAAATTTGGCGCAACCCGAAACTTTGCTGTGGTAACCCCAGCAGCGCAACAATGAAAAATCCGATCCAAAATGGCTAAACTTAAGCTGATGCGTCGGCCTGTCTATATAGCCTCTCTAAACCTCACTACAGAATTATTAAATTATGCTTTTAAATAACATAAATACTAGATTGAAAGTGAAATGGGGATTTTTTGCAGAAGTAAGCAAATTGGTAGCAGCAAGAAAAATATACTGCAAAGGAAAAACTAAATAATAAGGAGTGAATTTGCTTCAAGTTTTATACATTCTCGAGTCTCTACCAGAAAAGTAGCTACAAAAATTTAATTACTAAAATCTGGAAAAAAAAAAGGGAAATCGATATATAATGAAAATACAAAATAAAATAAGTAGGTATAGGGTAGCACATGTTAAAATAACTTCAAACATCAAAAATAATTGAAATAATTCCAGGATGCAAAAGGATTGAAATCTGCTGCCATTTTCGGAAGAGC